>NW_028322082.1:20000-30000 GCF_057628025.1 Oncorhynchus mykiss
CCATATTTAATGGCACTCGACGATCCCCAGTCACCATGTTTAGTGAGAGTGATTTCAATGAAGTAACCCCGGAAGGTGGGGGTTATCAGATGTGTGTAGCTAGCCACAAAACAAACTATAGCTTTGGGGAGTGCAGAATTGTTCTATGTCAGGAGGAATACACTTGGCTTAAACGATTCCATCAAATCAGGCCTCATCTGAGTGGAATGACCTCAGAAATAGAACTCTTCTTTTTCACATCCTGCGGTCAACCTTACGGTAATCTGTGTGAGTATGTGGGGCAAATCTTTGCAGAGTTTGGTATTGGAAGTAAAGTGACCTTCGGTACAATTCGACGCAGTGTTGCCACATTGAACTTTAACCAAGGCTTGGATACAGACCGAGGAACTGTGGCTGACCATATGTGTCACTCTCTGGAAACGCAGGCACGCCACTACCGGTACCACAATTTGCCCAAAAATGCCAGCCGGGCCCGGGCACTGATTGAGGGACAAATCAATAAATGATTAACTGATTAATTAAAGCATATTTGTTTGAAATTCACCCTTGTATTTGTGTCATTTATGCATTAAAATGATTAAAAATGTGTTTCAAAATACATTTACCTGGACTCCCAATATGAAGCCCCAGTACTTTAAAAAATTCACTGGAGTGCGCCAAAGCTACAATATATATGGAGGATTCTAAAATCCATTTACCTTTGGCGCCCTCCGGTGAATTTTCCCCAGTAGTGGGGCTCCATAGTGGGATTTAATATTAGAATGACCGGTAAAAGTATTTAAAACAGTTTTATAATTTTTGGGTGACCAGGTGCACACGGGTCTTTTGGGTGACCAGGTGCACACGGGTCTTTTGGGTGACCAGGTGCACACGGGTCTTTTGGGTGACCAGGTGCACATGGGATTAATAGCAATCTGCATCCATCGCAATTTCTTAAAGTGCCCATAAAGCACCAAGGACGGCCCCGACCGAGACAGGGCCGTAGTGGGGCACTCCCCTAGCGGGCTATAGCAATAGAATGACGGGTAAAAATATTTAAAACCGTTTTATAAATTTTGGGTGACCAGGTGCACATGGGCCGTTTGGGTGACCAGGTGCACATGTGATTAATAGCAATCTGCATCCATCGCAATTTCTTAAAGTGCCCATAAAGCACCAAGGACGGCCCCGACCGAGACAGGGCCGTAGTGGGGCACTCCCCTAGCGGGCTATAGCAATAGAATGACGGGTAAAAATATTTAAAACCGTTTTATAAATTTTGGGTGACCAGGTGCACATGGGCCGTTTGGGTGACCAGGTGCACATGTGATTAATAGCAATCTGCATCCATCGCAATTTCTTAAAGTGCCCATAAAGCACCAAGGACGGCCCCGACCGAGACAGGGCCGTAGTGGGGCACTCCCCTAGCGGGCTATATCAATAGAATGACGGGTAAAAATATTTAAAACCGTTTTATAATTTTTAGGTGACCAGGTGCACACGGGTCTTTTGGGTGACCAGGTGCACACGGGTCTTTTGGGTGACCAGGTGCACATGGGATTAATAGCAATCTGCATCCATCGCAATTTCTTAAAGTGCCCATAAAGCACCAAGGACGGCCCCGACCGAGACAGGGCCGTAGTGGGGCACTCCCCTAGCGGGCTATATCAATAGAATGACGGGTAAAAATATTTAAAACCGTTTTATAATTTTTAGGTGACCAGGTGCACACGGGTCTTTTGGGTGACCAGGTGCACACGGGTCTTTTGGGTGACCAGGTGCACATGGGATTAATAGCAATCTGCATCCATCGCAATTTCTTAAAGTGCCCATAAAGCACCAAGGACGGCCCCGACCGAGACAGGGCCGTAGTGGGGCACTCCCCTAGCGGGCTATATCAATAGAATGACGGGTAAAAATATTTAAAACCGTTTTATAATTTTTAGGTGACCAGGTGCACACGGGTCTTTTGGGTGACCAGGTGCACACGGGTCTTTTGGGTGACCAGGTGCACATGGGATTAATAGCAATCTGCATCCATCGCAATTTCTTAAAGTGCCCATAAAGCACCAAGGACGGCCCCGACCGAGACAGGGCCGTAGTGGGGCACTCCCCTAGCGGGCTATAGCAATAGAATGACGGGTAAAAATATTTAAAACCGTTTTATAAATTTTGGGTGACCAGGTGCACATGGGCCGTTTGGGTGACCAGGTGCACATGTGATTAATAGCAATCTGCATCCATCGCAATTTCTTAAAGTGCCCATAAAGCACCAAGGACGGCCCCGACCGAGACAGGGCCGTAGTGGGGCACTCCCCTAGCGGGCTATATCAATAGAATGACGGGTAAAAATATTTAAAACCGTTTTATAATTTTTAGGTGACCAGGTGCACACGGGTCTTTTGGGTGACCAGGTGCACACGGGTCTTTTGGGTGACCAGGTGCACATGGGATTAATAGCAATCTGCATCCATCGCAATTTCTTAAAGTGCCCATAAAGCACCAAGGACGGCCCCGACCGAGACAGGGCCGTAGTGGGGCACTCCCCTAGCGGGCTATAGCAATAGAATGACGGGTAAAAATATTTAAAACCGTTTTATAAATTTTGGGTGACCAGGTGCACATGGGCCGTTTGGGTGACCAGGTGCACATGTGATTAATAGCAATCTGCATCCATCGCAATTTCTTAAAGTGCCCATAAAGCACCAAGGACGGCCCCGACCGAGACAGGGCCGTAGTGGGGCACTCCCCTAGCGGGCTATATCAATAGAATGACGGGTAAAAATATTTAAAACCGTTTTATAATTTTTAGGTGACCAGGTGCACACGGGTCTTTTGGGTGACCAGGTGCACACGGGTCTTTTGGGTGACCAGGTGCACATGGGATTAATAGCAATCTGCATCCATCGCAATTTCTTAAAGTGCCCATAAAGCACCAAGGACGGCCCCGACCGAGACAGGGCCGTAGTGGGGCACTCCCCTAGCGGGCTATATCAATAGAATGACGGGTAAAAATATTTAAAACCGTTTTATAATTTTTAGGTGACCAGGTGCACACGGGTCTTTTGGGTGACCAGGTGCACACGGGTCTTTTGGGTGACCAGGTGCACATGGGATTAATAGCAATCTGCATCCATCGCAATTTCTTAAAGTGCCCATAAAGCACCAAGGACGGCCCCGACCGAGACAGGGCCGTAGTGGGGCACTCCCCTAGCGGGCTATAGCAATAGAATGACGGGTAAAAATATTTAAAACCGTTTTATAAATTTTGGGTGACCAGGTGCACATGGGCCGTTTGGGTGACCAGGTGCACATGTGATTAATAGCAATCTGCATCCATCGCAATTTCTTAAAGTGCCCATAAAGCACCAAGGACGGCCCCGACCGAGACAGGGCCGTAGTGGGGCACTCCCCTAGCGGGCTATATCAATAGAATGACGGGTAAAAATATTTAAAACCGTTTTATAATTTTTAGGTGACCAGGTGCACACGGGTCTTTTGGGTGACCAGGTGCACACGGGTCTTTTGGGTGACCAGGTGCACATGGGATTAATAGCAATCTGCATCCATCGCAATTTCTTAAAGTGCCCATAAAGCACCAAGGACGGCCCCGACCGAGACAGGGCCGTAGTGGGGCACTCCCCTAGCGGGCTATATCAATAGAATGACGGGTAAAAATATTTAAAACCGTTTTATAATTTTTAGGTGACCAGGTGCACACGGGTCTTTTGGGTGACCAGGTGCACACGGGTCTTTTGGGTGACCAGGTGCACATGGGATTAATAGCAATCTGCATCCATCGCAATTTCTTAAAGTGCCCATAAAGCACCAAGGACGGCCCCGACCGAGACAGGGCCGTAGTGGGGCACTCCCCTAGCGGGCTATAGCAATAGAATGACGGGTAAAAATATTTAAAACCGTTTTATAAATTTTGGGTGACCAGGTGCACATGGGCCGTTTGGGTGACCAGGTGCACATGTGATTAATAGCAATCTGCATCCATCGCAATTTCTTAAAGTGCCCATAAAGCACCAAGGACGGCCCCGACCGAGACAGGGCCGTAGTGGGGCACTCCCCTAGCGGGCTATATCAATAGAATGACGGGTAAAAATATTTAAAACCGTTTTATAAATTTTGGGTGACCAGGTGCACATGGGCCGTTTGGGTGACCAGGTGCACATGTGATTAATAGCAATCTGCATCCATCGCAATTTCTTAAAGTGCCCATAAAGCACCAAGGACGGCCCCGACCGAGACAGGGCCGTAGTGGGGCACTCCCCTAGCGGGCTATAGCAATAGAATGACGGGTAAAAATATTTAAAACCGTTTTATAATTTTTAGGTGACCAGGTGCACACGGGTCTTTTGGGTGACCAGGTGCACACGGGTCTTTTGGGTGACCAGGTGCACATGGGATTAATAGCAATCTGCATCCATCGCAATTTCTTAAAGTGCCCATAAAGCACCAAGGACGGCCCCGACCGAGACAGGGCCGTAGTGGGGCACTCCCCTAGCGGGCTATAGCAATAGAATGACGGGTAAAAATATTTAAAACCGTTTTATAAATTTTGGGTGACCAGGTGCACATGGGCCGTTTGGGTGACCAGGTGCACATGTGATTAATAGCAATCTGCATCCATCGCAATTTCTTAAAGTGCCCATAAAGCACCAAGGACGGCCCCGACCGAGACAGGGCCGTAGTGGGGCACTCCCCTAGCGGGCTATATCAATAGAATGACGGGTAAAAATATTTAAAACCGTTTTATAATTTTTAGGTGACCAGGTGCACACGGGTCTTTTGGGTGACCAGGTGCACACGGGTCTTTTGGGTGACCAGGTGCACATGGGATTAATAGCAATCTGCATCCATCGCAATTTCTTAAAGTGCCCATAAAGCACCAAGGACGGCCCCGACCGAGACAGGGCCGTAGTGGGGCACTCCCCTAGCGGGCTATAGCAATAGAATGACGGGTAAAAATATTTAAAACCGTTTTATAAATTTTGGGTGACCAGGTGCACATGGGCCGTTTGGGTGACCAGGTGCACATGTGATTAATAGCAATCTGCATCCATCGCAATTTCTTAAAGTGCCCATAAAGCACCAAGGACGGCCCCGACCGAGACAGGGCCGTAGTGGGGCACTCCCCTAGCGGGCTATATCAATAGAATGACGGGTAAAAATATTTAAAACCGTTTTATAATTTTTAGGTGACCAGGTGCACACGGGTCTTTTGGGTGACCAGGTGCACACGGGTCTTTTGGGTGACCAGGTGCACATGGGATTAATAGCAATCTGCATCCATCGCAATTTCTTAAAGTGCCCATAAAGCACCAAGGACGGCCCCGACCGAGACAGGGCCGTAGTGGGGCACTCCCCTAGCGGGCTATATCAATAGAATGACGGGTAAAAATATTTAAAACCGTTTTATAATTTTTAGGTGACCAGGTGCACACGGGTCTTTTGGGTGACCAGGTGCACACGGGTCTTTTGGGTGACCAGGTGCACATGGGATTAATAGCAATCTGCATCCATCGCAATTTCTTAAAGTGCCCATAAAGCACCAAGGACGGCCCCGACCGAGACAGGGCCGTAGTGGGGCACTCCCCTAGCGGGCTATAGCAATAGAATGACGGGTAAAAATATTTAAAACCGTTTTATAAATTTTGGGTGACCAGGTGCACATGGGCCGTTTGGGTGACCAGGTGCACATGTGATTAATAGCAATCTGCATCCATCGCAATTTCTTAAAGTGCCCATAAAGCACCAAGGACGGCCCCGACCGAGACAGGGCCGTAGTGGGGCACTCCCCTAGCGGGCTATATCAATAGAATGACGGGTAAAAATATTTAAAACCGTTTTATAATTTTTAGGTGACCAGGTGCACACGGGTCTTTTGGGTGACCAGGTGCACACGGGTCTTTTGGGTGACCAGGTGCACATGGGATTAATAGCAATCTGCATCCATCGCAATTTCTTAAAGTGCCCATAAAGCACCAAGGACGGCCCCGACCGAGACAGGGCCGTAGTGGGGCACTCCCCTAGCGGGCTATATCAATAGAATGACGGGTAAAAATATTTAAAACCGTTTTATAATTTTTAGGTGACCAGGTGCACACGGGTCTTTTGGGTGACCAGGTGCACACGGGTCTTTTGGGTGACCAGGTGCACATGGGATTAATAGCAATCTGCATCCATCGCAATTTCTTAAAGTGCCCATAAAGCACCAAGGACGGCCCCGACCGAGACAGGGCCGTAGTGGGGCACTCCCCTAGCGGGCTATAGCAATAGAATGACGGGTAAAAATATTTAAAACCGTTTTATAAATTTTGGGTGACCAGGTGCACATGGGCCGTTTGGGTGACCAGGTGCACATGTGATTAATAGCAATCTGCATCCATCGCAATTTCTTAAAGTGCCCATAAAGCACCAAGGACGGCCCCGACCGAGACAGGGCCGTAGTGGGGCACTCCCCTAGCGGGCTATATCAATAGAATGACGGGTAAAAATATTTAAAACCGTTTTATAATTTTTAGGTGACCAGGTGCACACGGGTCTTTTGGGTGACCAGGTGCACACGGGTCTTTTGGGTGACCAGGTGCACATGGGATTAATAGCAATCTGCATCCATCGCAATTTCTTAAAGTGCCCATAAAGCACCAAGGACGGCCCCGACCGAGACAGGGCCGTAGTGGGGCACTCCCCTAGCGGGCTATATCAATAGAATGACGGGTAAAAATATTTAAAACCGTTTTATAATTTTTAGGTGACCAGGTGCACACGGGTCTTTTGGGTGACCAGGTGCACACGGGTCTTTTGGGTGACCAGGTGCACATGGGATTAATAGCAATCTGCATCCATCGCAATTTCTTAAAGTGCCCATAAAGCACCAAGGACGGCCCCGACCGAGACAGGGCCGTAGTGGGGCACTCCCCTAGCGGGCTATATCAATAGAATGACGGGTAAAAATATTTAAAACCGTTTTATAATTTTTAGGTGACCAGGTGCACACGGGTCTTTTGGGTGACCAGGTGCACACGGGTCTTTTGGGTGACCAGGTGCACACGGGTCTTTTGGGTGACCAGGTGCACACGGGTCTTTTGGGTGACCAGGTGCACACGGGTCTTTTGGGTGACCAGGTGCACACGGGTCTTTTGGGTGACCAGGTGCACACGGGTCTTTTGGGTGACCAGGTGCACACGGGTCTTTTGGGTGACCAGGTGCACGCCGGCCTTTGGGTGACCAGGTGCACACGGTCCTTTTGGGTGACCAGGTGCACGCCGGCCTTTGGGTGACCAGGTGCACGCCGGCCTTTGGGTGACCAGGTGCACACGGTCCTTTTGGGTGACCAGGTGCACGCCGGCCTTTGGGTGACCAGGTGCACGCCGGCCTTTGGGTGACCAGGTGCACATGGTCCTTTTGGGTGACCAGGTGCACGCCGGCCTTTGGGTGACCAGGTGCACATGGTCCTTTTGGGTGACCAGGTGCACGCCGGCCTTTGGGTGACCAGGTGCACACGGTTCTTTTGGGTGACCAGGTGCACATGGTCCTTTGGGTGACCAGGTGCACATGGTCCTTTGGGTGACCAGGTGCACATGGTCCTTTTGGGTGACCAGGTGCACATGGTCCTTTGGGTGACCAGGTGCACGCCGGCCTTTGGGTGACCAGGTGCACATGGTCCTTTGGGTGACCAGGTGCACGCCGGCCTTTGGGTGACCAGGTGCACACGGGTCTTTTGGGTGACCAGGTGCACGCCGGCCTTTGGGTGACCAGGTGCACACGGGTCTTTTGGGTGACCAGGTGCACGCCGGCCTTTGGGTGACCAGGTGCACACGGGTCTTTTGGGTGACCAGGTGCACACGGGTCTTTTGGGTGACCAGGTGCACACGGGTCTTTTGGGTGACCAGGTGCACGCCGGCCTTTGGGTGACCAGGTGCACACGGGTCTTTTGGGTGACCAGGTGCACGCCGGCCTTTGGGTGACCAGGTGCACACGGGTCTTTTGGGTGACCAGGTGCACGCCGGCCTTTGGGTGACCAGGTGCACACGGGTCTTTTGGGTGACCAGGTGCACGCCGGCCTTTGGGTGACCAGGTGCACACGGGTCTTTTGGGTGACCAGGTGCACGCCGGCCTTTGGGTGACCAGGTGCACACGGGTCTTTTGGGTGACCAGGTGCACGCCGGCCTTTGGGTGACCAGGTGCACACGGGTCTTTTGGGTGACCAGGTGCACGCCGGCCTTTGGGTGACCAGGTGCACACGGGTCTTTTGGGTGACCAGGTGCACGCCGGCCTTTGGGTGACCAGGTGCACACGGGTCTTTTGGGTGACCAGGTGCACGCCGGCCTTTGGGTGACCAGGTGCACACGGGTCTTTTGGGTGACCAGGTGCACGCCGGTCCTTTTGGGTGACCAGGTGCACAAGTTCCATTTGGGTGACCAGGTGCACGCGGTTCATAACAGCGCGGTTATCTGCTTTAATGTCCGAGGAGGGGTGCTTAAGTGTGGGTGCCCTGGTTCACCTGGTATGCGAGGTTGTGGAGGTGGGGGGGGGTCCCCTGCTGGTATCATCCCCGAAATAGAGGGGTGATACCCGGGTGGTGAGTAAGGGCCTACAAGCCTGGAGGTCAATAGCTCCAGGGGGTAAGCTCTACTGTCATGTCCGTAAATAGAGTGGTGTTACCCGGGTTTTGAACCATATTTAAATTTTTGGGTTACCAGATGCACGTTTTCAATCACCAGTTGCACGGAGGATTAATAGCAATCTGCATCCATCGCAATTTCTTAAAGTGTCCATAAAGCACCAAGGACGGCCCCGACCGAGACAGGGCCGTAGTGGGGCACTCCCCTAGCGGGCTATATCAATAGAATGACCGGTAAAATGATTTAAAACAGTTTTATAATTTTTGGGTTACCAGATGCACGTTTTCAATCACCAGTTGCACGGAGGATTAATAGCAATCTGCATCCATCGTGATTTCTTAAAGTGTCTAAAAAGCACCAAGGACGGCCCCGA
This sequence comes from Oncorhynchus mykiss, assembly GCF_057628025.1. Lineage (NCBI taxonomy): Eukaryota > Metazoa > Chordata > Actinopteri > Salmoniformes > Salmonidae > Oncorhynchus > Oncorhynchus mykiss. The sequence continues at coordinate 28,989 of NW_028322082.1, forward strand.
CCGAGACAGGGCCGTAGTGGGGCACTCCCCTAGCGGGCTATATCAATAGAATGACCGGTAAAATGATTTAAAACAGTTTTATAATTTTTGGGTTACCAGATGCACGTTTTCAATCACCAGTTGCACGGAGGATTAATAGCAATCTGCATCCATCGTGATTTCTTAAAGTGTCTAAAAAGCACCCAAGGACGGCCCCGACCGAGACAGGGCCGTAGTGGGGCACTCCCCTAGCGGGCTATATCAATAGAATGACCGGTAAAATGATTTAAAACAGTTTTATAATTTTTGGGTTACCAGATGCACGTTTTCAATCACCAGTTGCACGGAGGATTAATAGCAATCTGCATCCATCGTGATTTCTTAAAGTGTCTAAAAAGCACCCAAGGACGGCCCCGACCGAGACAGGGCCGTAGTGGGGCACTCCCCTAGCGGGCTATATCAATAGAATGACCGGTAAAATGATTTAAAACAGTTTTATAATTTTTGGGTTACCAGATGCACGTTTTCAATCACCAGTTGCACGGAGGATTAATAGCAATCTGCATCCATCGTGATTTCTTAAAGTGTCTAAAAAGCACCCAAGGACGGCCCTGACAGAGAGAGGGCCGTAGTGGGGCACTCCCCTAGCGGGCTATATCAATAGAATGACGGGTAAAAGTATTTAAAACCGTTTTATAATTTTTGGGTTACCAGATGCACGTTTTCAATCACCAGGTGCACGGAGGAAAATGAGCATTTGCATCCATAGTCATGTCTTAAACCGTCCATAAAGCACTCTTGGCCGGCCCCGGCAGAGAGAGAAAGAGATGGTGGAAAAAAAAAAAAATCATCATCAGACCTTCCATAAATAATTCGGGCCGGCCCCCATTGCTAAAGGTCCGTAGTAGGGTGCGCCATAAGCGGACATGAATAGATGGAACACCGCTAACCGCATAGAGAACCGTGTTTTGGGTGACCAGGTGCACGTTTTCAATCACCAGTTGCACATTTTCAATCACCAGTTGCACGGAGG
>NW_028322082.1:35000-42173 GCF_057628025.1 Oncorhynchus mykiss
CTATGGAGTGGACGAACGCTATGCAATTTAGCCGGTTTTCGAGTGAGAGACAGCAGCCCGAATCGGGGCAGTATATGCAGCCTGACAACGGTGTTGAACCGCGGCCGGAGGACCCTGTGATTTTGGAGTGTTTTGAAAGTGAGTTGTCCGTGGAGCAGCAGCCTGTGGACGAGGGTGATCAGACGGCAGGTGCGTCGGCGGCGGCGGTGCAGCCAGTCAGTCAGGTCGGTAGTGAACTGTGCTCGGATCCGAGGGAGCAAGGCTGTGACGTGGCGACTTCCACGGAGAGCGAGAGTGATGAGGACGGCGGCGGCGTACCGTCCCGAATGGAGGTTTGGAGTAATGTAATTTTGACTGAATATGAACAATATATTACGGGTAGACAACCTTCAGTTAAACGAATTGACAATAGTCGCACCAGTATATCCCGAGTACGGGAATTCCTCCGCATTATGTCAGAGGGCAAGGCCGATGAAGGACTGTGTTTTCTGGATAACTACAGACGTGTGTATGAGTGGTATGGTCAATGTGATGACCGTGGTTTGGCACCATCCACGTTAAAAATGTACCGGGCCGATATTCGAGGTTTCCTGAATTATCTCATTCAGTTCCGGCCAAATGGTATGCAAGCTAAGGTCGTTGGAATTCGAAAGATGTTACTCTGCTTGGCGAAGATGGACAGGGACTCACGGCAGAGCCAGGCAACTCATAGGGCAAAATTCCGCCAACGCTGCAGGGACGAGGTGCTCAGCGCTGCGGATTTAAAACGCTTTGTTGAGCTAAGCAATCAAGCCATTCCTTCAGTTCTCAGTAGGCTGGAGGTCCGTGCCACCTGCTCTGACAGGCGTAGGTTTGCAGCTCTCATGTCCAGCCGGTTGGCCATATTTAATGGCACTCGACGATCCCCAGTCACCATGTTTAGTGAGAGTGATTTCAATGAAGTAACCCCGGAAGGTGGGGGTTATCAGATGTGTGTAGCTAGCCACAAAACAAACTATAGCTTTGGGGAGTGCAGAATTGTTCTATGTCAGGAGGAATACACTTGGCTTAAACGATTCCATCAAATCAGGCCTCATCTGAGTGGAATGACCTCAGAAATAGAACTCTTCTTTTTCACATCCTGCGGTCAACCTTACGGTAATCTGTGTGAGTATGTGGGGCAAATCTTTGCAGAGTTTGGTATTGGAAGTAAAGTGACCTTCGGTACAATTCGACGCAGTGTTGCCACATTGAACTTTAACCAAGGCTTGGATACAGACCGAGGAACTGTGGCTGACCATATGTGTCACTCTCTGGAAACGCAGGCACGCCACTACCGGTACCACAATTTGCCCAAAAATGCCAGCCGGGCCCGGGCACTGATTGAGGGACAAATCAATAAATGATTAACTGATTAATTAAAGCATATTTGTTTGAAATTCACCCTTGTATTTGTGTCATTTATGCATTAAAATGATTAAAAATGTGTTTCAAAATACATTTACCTGGACTCCCAATATGAAGCCCCAGTACTTTAAAAAATTCACTGGAGTGCGCCAAAGCTACAATATATATGGAGGATTCTAAAATCCATTTACCTTTGGCGCCCTCCGGTGAATTTTCCCCAGTAGTGGGGCTCCATAGTGGGATTTAATATTAGAATGACCGGTAAAAGTATTTAAAACAGTTTTATAATTTTTGGGTGACCAGGTGCACACGGGTCTTTTGGGTGACCAGGTGCACACGGGTCTTTTGGGTGACCAGGTGCACACGGGTCTTTTGGGTGACCAGGTGCACATGGGATTAATAGCAATCTGCATCCATCGCAATTTCTTAAAGTGCCCATAAAGCACCAAGGACGGCCCCGACCGAGACAGGGCCGTAGTGGGGCACTCCCCTAGCGGGCTATAGCAATAGAATGACGGGTAAAAATATTTAAAACCGTTTTATAAATTTTGGGTGACCAGGTGCACATGGGCCGTTTGGGTGACCAGGTGCACATGTGATTAATAGCAATCTGCATCCATCGCAATTTCTTAAAGTGCCCATAAAGCACCAAGGACGGCCCCGACCGAGACAGGGCCGTAGTGGGGCACTCCCCTAGCGGGCTATAGCAATAGAATGACGGGTAAAAATATTTAAAACCGTTTTATAAATTTTGGGTGACCAGGTGCACATGGGCCGTTTGGGTGACCAGGTGCACATGTGATTAATAGCAATCTGCATCCATCGCAATTTCTTAAAGTGCCCATAAAGCACCAAGGACGGCCCCGACCGAGACAGGGCCGTAGTGGGGCACTCCCCTAGCGGGCTATATCAATAGAATGACGGGTAAAAATATTTAAAACCGTTTTATAATTTTTAGGTGACCAGGTGCACACGGGTCTTTTGGGTGACCAGGTGCACACGGGTCTTTTGGGTGACCAGGTGCACATGGGATTAATAGCAATCTGCATCCATCGCAATTTCTTAAAGTGCCCATAAAGCACCAAGGACGGCCCCGACCGAGACAGGGCCGTAGTGGGGCACTCCCCTAGCGGGCTATATCAATAGAATGACGGGTAAAAATATTTAAAACCGTTTTATAATTTTTAGGTGACCAGGTGCACACGGGTCTTTTGGGTGACCAGGTGCACACGGGTCTTTTGGGTGACCAGGTGCACATGGGATTAATAGCAATCTGCATCCATCGCAATTTCTTAAAGTGCCCATAAAGCACCAAGGACGGCCCCGACCGAGACAGGGCCGTAGTGGGGCACTCCCCTAGCGGGCTATATCAATAGAATGACGGGTAAAAATATTTAAAACCGTTTTATAATTTTTAGGTGACCAGGTGCACACGGGTCTTTTGGGTGACCAGGTGCACACGGGTCTTTTGGGTGACCAGGTGCACATGGGATTAATAGCAATCTGCATCCATCGCAATTTCTTAAAGTGCCCATAAAGCACCAAGGACGGCCCCGACCGAGACAGGGCCGTAGTGGGGCACTCCCCTAGCGGGCTATAGCAATAGAATGACGGGTAAAAATATTTAAAACCGTTTTATAAATTTTGGGTGACCAGGTGCACATGGGCCGTTTGGGTGACCAGGTGCACATGTGATTAATAGCAATCTGCATCCATCGCAATTTCTTAAAGTGCCCATAAAGCACCAAGGACGGCCCCGACCGAGACAGGGCCGTAGTGGGGCACTCCCCTAGCGGGCTATATCAATAGAATGACGGGTAAAAATATTTAAAACCGTTTTATAATTTTTAGGTGACCAGGTGCACACGGGTCTTTTGGGTGACCAGGTGCACACGGGTCTTTTGGGTGACCAGGTGCACATGGGATTAATAGCAATCTGCATCCATCGCAATTTCTTAAAGTGCCCATAAAGCACCAAGGACGGCCCCGACCGAGACAGGGCCGTAGTGGGGCACTCCCCTAGCGGGCTATAGCAATAGAATGACGGGTAAAAATATTTAAAACCGTTTTATAAATTTTGGGTGACCAGGTGCACATGGGCCGTTTGGGTGACCAGGTGCACATGTGATTAATAGCAATCTGCATCCATCGCAATTTCTTAAAGTGCCCATAAAGCACCAAGGACGGCCCCGACCGAGACAGGGCCGTAGTGGGGCACTCCCCTAGCGGGCTATATCAATAGAATGACGGGTAAAAATATTTAAAACCGTTTTATAATTTTTAGGTGACCAGGTGCACACGGGTCTTTTGGGTGACCAGGTGCACACGGGTCTTTTGGGTGACCAGGTGCACATGGGATTAATAGCAATCTGCATCCATCGCAATTTCTTAAAGTGCCCATAAAGCACCAAGGACGGCCCCGACCGAGACAGGGCCGTAGTGGGGCACTCCCCTAGCGGGCTATATCAATAGAATGACGGGTAAAAATATTTAAAACCGTTTTATAATTTTTAGGTGACCAGGTGCACACGGGTCTTTTGGGTGACCAGGTGCACACGGGTCTTTTGGGTGACCAGGTGCACATGGGATTAATAGCAATCTGCATCCATCGCAATTTCTTAAAGTGCCCATAAAGCACCAAGGACGGCCCCGACCGAGACAGGGCCGTAGTGGGGCACTCCCCTAGCGGGCTATAGCAATAGAATGACGGGTAAAAATATTTAAAACCGTTTTATAAATTTTGGGTGACCAGGTGCACATGGGCCGTTTGGGTGACCAGGTGCACATGTGATTAATAGCAATCTGCATCCATCGCAATTTCTTAAAGTGCCCATAAAGCACCAAGGACGGCCCCGACCGAGACAGGGCCGTAGTGGGGCACTCCCCTAGCGGGCTATATCAATAGAATGACGGGTAAAAATATTTAAAACCGTTTTATAATTTTTAGGTGACCAGGTGCACACGGGTCTTTTGGGTGACCAGGTGCACACGGGTCTTTTGGGTGACCAGGTGCACATGGGATTAATAGCAATCTGCATCCATCGCAATTTCTTAAAGTGCCCATAAAGCACCAAGGACGGCCCCGACCGAGACAGGGCCGTAGTGGGGCACTCCCCTAGCGGGCTATATCAATAGAATGACGGGTAAAAATATTTAAAACCGTTTTATAATTTTTAGGTGACCAGGTGCACACGGGTCTTTTGGGTGACCAGGTGCACACGGGTCTTTTGGGTGACCAGGTGCACATGGGATTAATAGCAATCTGCATCCATCGCAATTTCTTAAAGTGCCCATAAAGCACCAAGGACGGCCCCGACCGAGACAGGGCCGTAGTGGGGCACTCCCCTAGCGGGCTATAGCAATAGAATGACGGGTAAAAATATTTAAAACCGTTTTATAAATTTTGGGTGACCAGGTGCACATGGGCCGTTTGGGTGACCAGGTGCACATGTGATTAATAGCAATCTGCATCCATCGCAATTTCTTAAAGTGCCCATAAAGCACCAAGGACGGCCCCGACCGAGACAGGGCCGTAGTGGGGCACTCCCCTAGCGGGCTATATCAATAGAATGACGGGTAAAAATATTTAAAACCGTTTTATAATTTTTAGGTGACCAGGTGCACACGGGTCTTTTGGGTGACCAGGTGCACACGGGTCTTTTGGGTGACCAGGTGCACATGGGATTAATAGCAATCTGCATCCATCGCAATTTCTTAAAGTGCCCATAAAGCACCAAGGACGGCCCCGACCGAGACAGGGCCGTAGTGGGGCACTCCCCTAGCGGGCTATATCAATAGAATGACGGGTAAAAATATTTAAAACCGTTTTATAATTTTTAGGTGACCAGGTGCACACGGGTCTTTTGGGTGACCAGGTGCACACGGGTCTTTTGGGTGACCAGGTGCACATGGGATTAATAGCAATCTGCATCCATCGCAATTTCTTAAAGTGCCCATAAAGCACCAAGGACGGCCCCGACCGAGACAGGGCCGTAGTGGGGCACTCCCCTAGCGGGCTATATCAATAGAATGACGGGTAAAAATATTTAAAACCGTTTTATAATTTTTAGGTGACCAGGTGCACACGGGTCTTTTGGGTGACCAGGTGCACACGGGTCTTTTGGGTGACCAGGTGCACACGGGTCTTTTGGGTGACCAGGTGCACACGGGTCTTTTGGGTGACCAGGTGCACACGGGTCTTTTGGGTGACCAGGTGCACACGGGTCTTTTGGGTGACCAGGTGCACACGGGTCTTTTGGGTGACCAGGTGCACACGGGTCTTTTGGGTGACCAGGTGCACGCCGGCCTTTGGGTGACCAGGTGCACACGGTCCTTTTGGGTGACCAGGTGCACGCCGGCCTTTGGGTGACCAGGTGCACGCCGGCCTTTGGGTGACCAGGTGCACACGGTCCTTTTGGGTGACCAGGTGCACGCCGGCCTTTGGGTGACCAGGTGCACGCCGGCCTTTGGGTGACCAGGTGCACATGGTCCTTTTGGGTGACCAGGTGCACGCCGGCCTTTGGGTGACCAGGTGCACATGGTCCTTTTGGGTGACCAGGTGCACGCCGGCCTTTGGGTGACCAGGTGCACACGGTTCTTTTGGGTGACCAGGTGCACATGGTCCTTTGGGTGACCAGGTGCACATGGTCCTTTGGGTGACCAGGTGCACATGGTCCTTTTGGGTGACCAGGTGCACATGGTCCTTTGGGTGACCAGGTGCACGCCGGCCTTTGGGTGACCAGGTGCACATGGTCCTTTGGGTGACCAGGTGCACGCCGGCCTTTGGGTGACCAGGTGCACACGGGTCTTTTGGGTGACCAGGTGCACGCCGGCCTTTGGGTGACCAGGTGCACACGGGTCTTTTGGGTGACCAGGTGCACGCCGGCCTTTGGGTGACCAGGTGCACACGGGTCTTTTGGGTGACCAGGTGCACACGGGTCTTTTGGGTGACCAGGTGCACACGGGTCTTTTGGGTGACCAGGTGCACGCCGGCCTTTGGGTGACCAGGTGCACACGGGTCTTTTGGGTGACCAGGTGCACGCCGGCCTTTGGGTGACCAGGTGCACACGGGTCTTTTGGGTGACCAGGTGCACGCCGGCCTTTGGGTGACCAGGTGCACACGGGTCTTTTGGGTGACCAGGTGCACGCCGGCCTTTGGGTGACCAGGTGCACACGGGTCTTTTGGGTGACCAGGTGCACGCCGGCCTTTGGGTGACCAGGTGCACACGGGTCTTTTGGGTGACCAGGTGCACGCCGGCCTTTGGGTGACCAGGTGCACACGGGTCTTTTGGGTGACCAGGTGCACGCCGGCCTTTGGGTGACCAGGTGCACACGGGTCTTTTGGGTGACCAGGTGCACGCCGGCCTTTGGGTGACCAGGTGCACACGGGTCTTTTGGGTGACCAGGTGCACGCCGGCCTTTGGGTGACCAGGTGCACACGGGTCTTTTGGGTGACCAGGTGCACGCCGGTCCTTTTGGGTGACCAGGTGCACAAGTTCCATTTGGGTGACCAGGTGCACGCGGTTCATAACAGCGCGGTTATCTGCTTTAATGTCCGAGGAGGGGTGCTTAAGTGTGGGTGCCCTGGTTCACCTGGTATGCGAGGTTGTGGAGGTGGGGGGGGGTCCCCTGCTGGTATCATCCCCGAAATAGAGGGGTGATACCCGGGTGGTGAGTAAGGGCCTACAAGCCTGGAGGTCAATAGCTCCAGGGGGTAAGCTCTACTGTCATGTCCGTAAATAGAGTGGTGTTACCCGGGTTTTGAACCATATTTAAATTTTTGGGTTA
>NW_028322083.1:0-39016 GCF_057628025.1 Oncorhynchus mykiss
TCCCGATTTTTTTCGATTTTTCCCCGATTTTTTCCCGATTTTTTCCGATATTTTCCCCAATTTTTTCCCCGATTTTTTCCCGATATTTTCCCCGATTTTTCCCGATTTTTTCCCGAAATTTCCCCGATTTTTTCCGATTTTTCCCGATTTTTCCCGATTTTTTCCCCGATTTTTTCCCCGATTTTTTCCCGATTTTTCCCGATTTTTTCCGATTTTTTCCCGGATTTTTTCCCCGATTTTTTCCCAATTTTTTCCCGATTTTTTTCGATTTTTCCCCGAAATTTCCCCGATTTTTTCCCCGATTTTTCCCGATTTTTTCCGATTTTTTCCCCGATTTTTCCCGATTTTTCCCGATTTTTCCCGATTTTTTCCCCGATTTTTTCCCCGATTTTTTCCCGATTTTTCCCGATTTTTTCCGATTTTTTCCCGGATTTTTTCCCGGATTTTTTCCCAATTTTTTCCCGATTTTTTTCGATTTTTCCCCGAAATTTCCCCGATTATTTCCCCGATTTTTTCCGGATTTTTTCCGATTTTTTCCCCGATTTTTTCCCGATTTTTTCCGATTTTTTCCCCGATTTTTTCCCGATTTTCCCCGATTTTTTCCCCGATTTTTTCCCCGATTTTTTCCCGATTTTTCCCGATTTTTTCAGATTTTTTCAGATTTTTTCCCCGATTTTTTCCCGATTTTTTCCGATTTTTTCCCGATTTTTTCCCGATTTTTTCCGATATTTTCCCCGATTTTTTCCCCGATTTTTTCCCGATTTTTCCCGATTTTTTCCCCGATTTTTTCCCGATTTTTTTCCGATTTTTTCCCCGATTTTTTCCCGATTTTTCCCGATTTTTTCCCCGATTTTTCCCGATTTTTTCCCGGATTTTTTCCCGATTTTCCACGATTTTTTCCCGAAATTTCCCCGATTTTTTCCCGATTTTTTCCGATTTTTTCCCCGATTTTTTCCCGATTTTTCCCGATTTTTTCCCCGATTTTTTCCCGAAATTTCCCCGATTTTTTCCCGATTTTTTCCGATTTTTTCCCCGATTTTTTCCCGATTTTTCCCGATTTTTTCCCCGATTTTTTCCCCGATTTTTTCCCGATTTTTTCCGATTTTTTCCCCGATTTTTCCCGATTTTTTCCCCGATTTTTTCCCGATTTTCCACGATTTTTTCCCGAAATTTCCCCGATTTTTTCCCGATTTTTTCCGATTTTTTCCCCGATTTTTTCCCGATTTTTTCCGATTTTTTCCCCGATTTTTTCCCGATTTTCCCCGATTTTTTCCCCGATTTTTTCCCCGATTTTTTCCCGATTTTTCCCGATTTTTTCAGATTTTTTCAGATTTTTTCCCCGATTTTTTCCCGATTTTTTCAGATTTTTTCACGATTTTTTCCCGATTTTTTCCGATATTTTCCCCGATTTTTTCCCCGATTTTTTCCCGATTTTTCCCGATTTTTTCCCCGATTTTTTCCCAATTTTTTTCCGATTTTTTCCCCGATTTTTTCCCGATTTTTCCCGATTTTTTCCGATTTTTTCCCCGATTTTTCCCGATTTTTTCCCGGATTTTTTCCCGATTTTCCACGATTTTTTCCCGAAATTTCCCCGATTTTTTCCCGATTTTTTCCGATTTTTTCCCCGATTTTTTCCCGATTTTTCCCGATTTTTTCCCCGATTTTTTCCCGAAATTTCCCCGATTTTTTCCCGATTTTTTCCGATTTTTTCCCCGATTTTTCCCGATTTTTCCCGATTTTTTCCCCGATTTTTTCCCCGATTTTTTCCCGATTTTTTCCGATTTTTTCCCCGATTTTTCCCGATTTTTTCCCCGATTTTTTCCCGATTTTCCACGATTTTTTCCCGAAATTTCCCCGATTTTTTCCCGATTTTTTCCGATTTTTTCCCCGATTTTTCCCGATTTTTCCCGATTTTTTCCCCGATTTTTTCCCCGATTTTTTCCCGATTTTTCTCGATTTTTTCCCCGATTTTTTCCCCGATTTTTTCCCGATTTTTCCCGATTTTTTCAGATTTTTTCCGATTTTTTCCCCGATTTTTTCCCGATTTTTTCCGATTTTTTCCCGATTTTTTCCCGATTTTTTCCGATATTTTCCCCGATTTTTTCCCCGATTTTTTCCCGATTTTTCCCGATTTTTTCCCCGATTTTTTCCCGATTTTTCCCGATTTTTTTCCGATTTTTTCCCCGATTTTTTCCCCGATTTTTTTCCGATTTTTTCCCCGATTTTTTCCCGATTTTTCCCGATTTTTTCCCCGATTTTTCCCGATTTTTTCCCGGATTTTTTCCCGATTTTCCACGATTTTTTCCCGAAATTTCCCCGATTTTTTCCCGATTTTTTCCGATTTTTTCCCCGATTTTTTCCCGATTTTTCCCGATTTTTTCCCCGATTTTTTCCCGAAATTTCCCCGATTTTTTCCCGATTTTTTCCGATTTTTTCCCCGATTTTTTCCCGATTTTTCCCGATTTTTTCCCCGATTTTTTCCCCGATTTTTTCCCGATTTTTTCCGATTTTTTCCCCGATTTTTCCCGATTTTTTCCCCGATTTTTTCCCGATTTTCCACGATTTTTTCCCGAAATTTCCCCGATTTTTTCCCGATTTTTTCCGATTTTTTCCCCGATTTTTTCCCGATTTTTTCCGATTTTTCCCCGATTTTTTCCCGATTTTCCCCGATTTTTTCCCCGATTTTTTCCCCGATTTTTTCCCGATTTTTCCCGATTTTTTCAGATTTTTTCAGATTTTTTCCCCGATTTTTTCCCGATTTTTTCAGATTTTTTCACGATTTTTTCCCGATTTTTTCCGATATTTTCCCCGATTTTTTCCCCGATTTTTTCCCGATTTTTCCCGATTTTTTCCCCGATTTTTTCCCAATTTTTTTCCGATTTTTTCCCCGATTTTTTCCCGATTTTTCCCGATTTTTTCCGATTTTTTCCCCGATTTTTCCCGATTTTTTCCCGGATTTTTTCCCGATTTTCCACGATTTTTTCCCGAAATTTCCCCGATTTTTTCCCGATTTTTTCCGATTTTTTCCCCGATTTTTTCCCGATTTTTCCCGATTTTTTCCCCGATTTTTTCCCGAAATTTCCCCGATTTTTTCCCGATTTTTTCCGATTTTTTCCCCGATTTTTTCCCGATTTTTCCCGATTTTTTCCCCGATTTTTTCCCCGATTTTTTCCCGATTTTTTCCGATTTTTTCCCCGATTTTTCCCGATTTTTTCCCCGATTTTTTCCCGATTTTCCACGATTTTTTCCCGAAATTTCCCCGATTTTTTCCCGATTTTTTCCGATTTTTTCCCCGATTTTTTCCCGATTTTTTCCCGATTTTTTCCCCGATTTTTTCCCCGATTTTTTCCCGATTTTTCTCGATTTTTTCCCCGATTTTTTCCCCGATTTTTTCCCGATTTTTCCCGATTTTTTCAGATTTTTTCCGATTTTTTCCCCGATTTTTTCCCGATTTTTTCCGATTTTTTCCCGATTTTTTCCCGATTTTTTCCGATATTTTCCCCGATTTTTTCCCCGATTTTTTCCCGATTTTTCCCGATTTTTTCCCCGATTTTTTCCCGATTTTTCCCGATTTTTTTCCGATTTTTTCCCCGATTTTTTCCCCGATTTTTTTCCGATTTTTTCCCCGATTTTTTCCCGATTTTTCCCGATTTTTTCCGATTTTTTCCCCGATTTTTCCCGATTTTTTCCCCGATTTTTTCCCGATTTTCCACGATTTTTTCCCGAAATTTCCCCGATTTTTTCCCGATTTTTTCCGATTTTTTCCCCGATTTTTTCCCGATTTTTCCCGATTTTTTCCCCGATTTTTTCCCCGATTTTTTCCCGATTTTTCTCGATTTTTTCCGATTTTTTCCCCGATTTTTTTCCCCGATTTTTTCCCAATTTTTTCCCGATTTTTTTCGATTTTTCCCAGATTTTTTCCCGATTTTTTCCGATATTTTCCCCGATTTTTTCCCCGATTTTTTCACGATTTTTTCCCGATATTTTCCCCGATTTTTCCCGATTTTTTCCCGAAATTTCCCCGATTTTTTCCCCGATTTTTTCCCGATTTTTTCCGATTTTTTCCCCGATTTTTCCCGATTTTTCCCGATTTTTCCCGATTTTTTCCCCGATTTTTTCCCCGATTTTTTCCCGATTTTTCCCGATTTTTTCCGATTTTTTCCCGGATTTTTTCCCCGATTTTTTCCCAATTTTTTCCCGATTTTTTTCGATTTTTCCCCGAAATTTCCCCGATTATTTCCCCGATTTTTTCCGGATTTTTTCCGATTTTTTCCCCGATTTTTTCCCGATTTTTTCCGATTTTTTCCCCGATTTTTTCCCGATTTTTCCCGATTTTTTCCCCGATTTTTTCCCCGATTTTTTCCCGATTTTTCCCGATTTTTTCAGATTTTTTCAGATTTTTTCCCCGATTTTTTCCCGATTTTTTCCGATTTTTTCCCGATTTTTTCCCGATTTTTTCCGATATTTTCCCCGATTTTTTCCCCGATTTTTTCCCGATTTTTCCCGATTTTTTCCCCGATTTTTTCCCGATTTTTCCCGATTTTTTTCCGATTTTTTCCCCGATTTTTTCCCCGATTTTTTCCGATTTTTTCCCCGATTTTTTCCCGATTTTTCCCGATTTTTCCGATTTTTTCCCCGATTTTTCCCGATTTTTTCCCGGATTTTTTCCCGATTTTCCACGATTTTTTCCCGAAATTTCCCCGATTTTTTCCCGATTTTTTCCGATTTTTTCCCCGATTTTTTCCCGATTTTTCCCGATTTTTTCCCCGATTTTTTCCCCGATTTTTTCCCGATTTTTCCCGAATTTTTCCCCGATTTTTTCCCGATTTTTCCCGATTTTTTCCCCGATTTTTTCCCCGATTTTTTCCCGATTTTTCCCGATTTTTTCCGATTTTTTCCCCGATTTTTTCCCCGATTTTTTCCCAATTTTTTCCCGATTTTTTTCGATTTTTCCCCGATTTTTTCCCGATTTTTTCCCCGATTTTTCCCGATTTTTTCCCGAAATTTCCCCGATTTTTTCCGCGATTTTTTCCCGATTTTTCCCGATTTTTTCCAATTTTTTCCCCGATTTTTTCCCCGATTTTTTCCCGATTTTTCCCGATTTTTTCCGATTTTTTCCCCGATTTTTTCCCCGATTTTTTCCCAATTTTTTCCCGATTTTTTTCGATTTTTTCCCCGATTTTTTCCCGATATTTTCCCCGATTTTTCCCGATTTTTTCCCGAAATTTCCCCGATTTTTTCCCCGATTTTTTCCCGATTTTTTCCGATTTTTTCCCCGATTTTTTCCCGATTTTTCCCGATTTTTTCCCCAATTTTTCCCCGATTTTTTCCCGATTATTCCCGATTTTTTCCGATTTTTTCCCCGATTTTTTCCCGATTTATTCCGATTTTTTCAGATTTTTTCCCCGATTTTTCCCGATTTTTTCCGATTTTTCCCCCGATTTTTTCCCCGATTTTTTCCCGATTTTTTCCCGATATTTTCCCCGATTTTTCCCGATTTTTTCCCGAAATTTCCCCGATTTTTTCCCCGATTTTTTCCCGATTTTTTCCCGATATTTTCCCCGATTTTTCCCGATTTTTTCCCGAAATTTCCCCGATTTTTTCCCCGATTTTTTTCCCGATTTTTTCCGATTTTTTCCCCGATTTTTTCCCGATTTTTCCCGATTTTTTCCCCGATTTTTTCCCCGATTTTTTCCCGATTTTTCCCGATTTTTTCAGATTTTTTCAGATTTTTTCCCCGATTTTTCCCCGATTTTTTCCCCGATTTTTTCCCGATTTTTCCCGATTTTTTCCCCGATTTTTTCCCCGATTTTTTCCCGATTTTTCTCGATTTTTTCCGATTTTTTCCCCGATTTTTTTCCCCGATTTTTTCCCAATTTTTTCCCGATTTTTTTCGATTTTTCCCCGATTTTTCCCCGATTTTTTCCGATATTTTCCCCGATTTTTTCCCCGATTTTTTCCCGATTTTTTCCCGATATTTTCCCAGATTTTTCCCGATTTTTTCCCGAAATTTCCCCGATTTTTTCCCCGATTTTTTCCCGATTTTTTCCGATTTTTTCCCCGATTTTTCCCGATTTTTCCCGATTTTCCACGATTTTTTCCCGAAATTTCCCCGATTTTTTCCCGATTTTTTCCGATTTTTTCCCCGATTTTTTCCCGATTTTTCCCGATTTTTTCCCCGATTTTTTCCCCGATTTTTTCCCGATTTTTCTCGATTTTTTCCGATTTTTTCCCCGATTTTTTTCCCCGATTTTTTCCCAATTTTTTCCCGATTTTTTTCGATTTTTCCCCGATTTTTTCCCGATTTTTTCCGATATTTTCCCCGATTTTTTCCCCGATTTTTTCCCGATTTTTCCCGATTTTTTCCCCGATTTTTTCCCCGATTTTTCCCCGATTTTTTCCCCGATTTTTTCTCGATTTTTCCCGATTTTTTCCCCGATTTTTTCCCCGATTTTTCTCGATTTTTTCCGATTTTTTCCCCGATTTTTTTCCCCGATTTTTTCCCAATTTTTTCCCGATTTTTTTCGATTTTTCCCCGATTTTTTCCCGATTTTTTCCGATATTTTCCCCGATTTTTTCCCCGATTTTTTCCCGATTTTTTCCCGATATTTTCCCCGATTTTTCCCGATTTTTTCCCGAAATTTCCCCGATTTTTTCCCCGATTTTTTCCCGATTTTTTCCGATTTTTTCCCCGATTTTTCCCGATTTTTCCCGATTTTCCACGATTTTTTCCCGAAATTTCCCCGATTTTTTCCCGATTTTTTCCGATTTTTTCCCCGATTTTTTCCCGATTTTTCCCGATTTTTTCCCCGATTTTTTCCCCGATTTTTTCCCGATTTTTCTCGATTTTTTCCGATTTTTTCCCCGATTTTTTTCCCCGATTTTTTCCCAATTTTTTCCCGATTTTTTTCGATTTTTCCCCGATTTTTTCCCGATTTTTTCCGATATTTTCCCCGATTTTTTCCCCGATTTTTTCCCGATTTTTCCCGATTTTTTCCCCGATTTTTTCCCCGATTTTTCCCCGATTTTTTCCCCGATTTTTTCTCGATTTTTCCCGATTTTTTCCCCGATTTTTTCCCCGATTTTTTCCCGATTTTTCTCGATTTTTTCCGATTTTTTCCCCGATTTTTTTCCCCGATTTTTTCCCAATTTTTTCCCGATTTTTTCCGATATTTTCCCCGATATTTTCCCCGATTTTTCCCGATTTTTTCCCGAAATTTCCCCGATTTTTTCCCCGATTTTTTCCCGATTTTTTCCGATTTTTTCCCCGATTTTTCCCGATTTTTCCCGATTTTCCACGATTTTTTCCCGAAATTTCCCCGATTTTTTCCCGATTTTTTCCGATTTTTTCCCCGATTTTTTCCCGATTTTTCCCGATTTTTTCCCCGATTTTTTCCCCGATTTTTTCCCGATTTTTCTCGATTTTTTCCGATTTTTTCCCCGATTTTTTTCCCCGATTTTTTCCCAATTTTTTCCCGATTTTTTTCGATTTTTCCCCGATTTTTTCCCGATTTTTTCCGATATTTTCCCCGATTTTTTCCCCGATTTTTTCCCGATTTTTCCCGATTTTTTCCCCGATTTTTTCCCCGATTTTTCCCCGATTTTTTCCCCGATTTTTTCTCGATTTTTCCCGATTTTTTCCCCGATTTTTTTCCCCGATTTTTTCCCGATTTTTCTCGATTTTTTCCGATTTTTTCCCCGATTTTTTCCCCGATTTTTTCCCAATTTTTTCCCGATTTTTTTCGATTTTTCCCCGATTTTTTCCCGATTTTTTCCGATATTTTCCCCGATTTTTTCCCCGATTTTTTCCCGATTTTTTCCCGATATTTTCCCCGATTTTTCCCGATTTTTTCCCGAAATTTCCCCGATTTTTTCCCCGATTTTTTCCCGATTTTTTCCGATTTTTTCCCCGATTTTTCCCGATTTTTCCCGATTTTCCACGATTTTTTCCCGAAATTTCCCCGATTTTTTCCCGATTTTTTCCGATTTTTTCCCCGATTTTTTCCCGATTTTTCCCGATTTTTTCCCCGATTTTTTCCCCGATTTTTTCCCGATTTTTCTCGATTTTTTCCGATTTTTTCCCCGATTTTTTTCCCCGATTTTTTCCCAATTTTTTCCCGATTTTTTTCGATTTTTCCCCGATTTTTTCCCGATTTTTTCCGATATTTTCCCCGATTTTTTCCCCGATTTTTTCCCGATATTTTCCCCGATTTTTCCCGATTTTTTCCCGAAATTTCCCCGATTTTTTCCCCGATTTTTTCCCGATTTTTTCCGATTTTTTCCCCGATTTTTCCCGATTTTTCCCGATTTTTCCCGATTTTTTCCCCGATTTTTTCCCCGATTTTTTCCCGATTTTTCCCGATTTTTTCCGATTTTTTCCCGGATTTTTTCCCCGATTTTTTCCCAATTTTTTCCCGATTTTTTTCGATTTTTCCCCGAAATTTCCCCGATTATTTCCCCGATTTTTTCCGGATTTTTTCCGATTTTTTCCCCGATTTTTTCCCGATTTTTTCCGATTTTTTCCCCGATTTTTTCCCGATTTTTCCCGATTTTTTCCCCGATTTTTTCCCCGATTTTTTCCCGATTTTTCCCGATTTTTTCAGATTTTTTCAGATTTTTCCCCGATTTTTTCCCGATTTTTTCCGATTTTTTCCCGATTTTTTCCCGATTTTTTCCGATATTTTCCCCGATTTTTTTCCCCGATTTTTTCCCGATTTTTCCCGATTTTTTTCCCCGATTTTTTCCCAATTTTTTCCCGATTTTTTTCGATTTTTCCCCGATTTTTTCCCGATTTTTTCCGATATTTTCCCCGATTTTTTCCCCGATTTTTTCCCGATTTTTCCCGATTTTTTCCCCGATTTTTTCCCCGATTTTTCCCCGATTTTTTCCCCGATTTTTTCTCGATTTTTCCCGATTTTTTCCCCGATTTTTTCCCCGATTTTTTCCCGATTTTTCTCGATTTTTTCCGATTTTTTCCCCGATTTTTTTCCCCGATTTTTTCCCAATTTTTTCCCGATTTTTTCCGATATTTTCCCCGATATTTTCCCCGATTTTTCCCGATTTTTTCCCGAAATTTCCCCGATTTTTTCCCCGATTTTTTCCCGATTTTTTCCGATTTTTTCCCCGATTTTCCCGATTTTTCCCGATTTTCCACGATTTTTTCCCGAAATTTCCCGATTTTTTCCCGATTTTTTCCGATTTTTTCCCCGATTTTTTCCCGATTTTTCCCGATTTTTTCCCCGATTTTTTCCCCGATTTTTTCCCGATTTTTCTCGATTTTTTCCGATTTTTTCCCCGATTTTTTTCCCCGATTTTTTCCCAATTTTTTCCCGTTTTTTTGATTTTTCCCCGATTTTTTCCCGATTTTTTCCGATATTTTCCCCGATTTTTTCCCCGATATTTTCCCGATTTTTCCCGATTTTTTCCCCGATTTTTTCCCCGATTTTTCCCCGATTTTTTCCCCGATTTTTTCTCGATTTTTCCCGATTTTTTCCCCGATTTTTTCCCCGATTTTTTCCCGATTTTTCTCGATTTTTTCCGATTTTTTCCCCGATTTTTTTCCCCGATTTTTTCCCAATTTTTTCCCGATTTTTTTCGATTTTTCCCCGATTTTTTCCCGATTTTTTCCGATATTTTCCCCGATTTTTTCCCCGATTTTTTCCCGATTTTTTCCCGATATTTTCCCCGATTTTTCCCGATTTTTTCCCGAAATTTCCCCGATTTTTTCCCCGATTTTTTCCCGATTTTTTCCGATTTTTTCCCCGATTTTTCCCGATTTTTCCCGATTTTCCACGATTTTTTCCCGAAATTTCCCCGATTTTTTCCCGATTTTTTCCGATTTTTTCCCCGATTTTTTCCCGATTTTTCCCGATTTTTTCCCCGATTTTTTCCCCGATTTTTTCCCGATTTTTCTCGATTTTTTCCGATTTTTTCCCCGATTTTTTTCCCCGATTTTTTCCCAATTTTTTCCCGATTTTTTTCGATTTTTCCCCGATTTTTTCCCGATTTTTTCCGATATTTTCCCCGATTTTTTCCCCGATTTTTTCCCGATATTTTCCCCGATTTTTCCCGATTTTTTCCCGAAATTTCCCCGATTTTTTCCCCGATTTTTTCCCGATTTTTTCCGATTTTTCCCCGATTTTTCCCGATTTTTCCCGATTTTTCCCGATTTTTTCCCCGATTTTTTCCCCGATTTTTTCCCGATTTTTCCCGATTTTTTCCGATTTTTTCCCGGATTTTTTCCCCGATTTTTTCCCAATTTTTTCCCGATTTTTTTCGATTTTTCCCCGAAATTTCCCCGATTATTTCCCCGATTTTTTCCGGATTTTTTCCGATTTTTTCCCCGATTTTTTCCCGATTTTTTCCGATTTTTTCCCGATTTTTTCCCGATTTTTCCCGATTTTTTCCCCGATTTTTTCCCCGATTTTTTCCCGATTTTTCCCGATTTTTTCAGATTTTTTCAGATTTTTTCCCCGATTTTTTCCCGATTTTTTCCGATTTTTTCCCGATTTTTTCCCGATTTTTTCCGATATTTTCCCCGATTTTTTCCCCGATTTTTTCCCGATTTTTCCCGATTTTTTCCCCGATTTTTTCCCGATTTTTCCCGATTTTTTTCCGATTTTTTCCCCGATTTTTTCCCCGATTTTTTCCGATTTTTTCCCCGATTTTTTCCCGATTTTTCCCGATTTTTTCCGATTTTTTCCCCGATTTTTCCCGATTTTTTCCCGGATTTTTTCCCGATTTTCCACGATTTTTTCCCGAAATTTCCCCGATTTTTTCCCGATTTTTTCCGATTTTTTCCCCGATTTTTTCCCGATTTTTCCCGATTTTTTCCCCGATTTTTTCCCCGATTTTTTCCCGATTTTTCCCGAATTTTTCCCCGATTTTTTCCCGATTTTTCCCGATTTTTTCCCCGATTTTTTCCCCGATTTTTTCCCGATTTTTCCCGATTTTTTCCGATTTTTTCCCCGATTTTTTCCCGATTTTTTCCCAATTTTTTCCCGATTTTTTTCGATTTTTCCCCGATTTTTTCCCGATTTTTTCCGATATTTTCCCCGATTTTTTCCCCGATTTTTTCCCGATTTTTTCCCGATATTTTCCCCGATTTTTCCCGATTTTTTCCCGAAATTTCCCCGATTTTTTCCGCGATTTTTTCCCGATTTTTCCCGATTTTTTCCAATTTTTTCCCCGATTTTTTCCCCGATTTTTTCCCGATTTTTCCCGATTTTTTCCGATTTTTTCCCCGATTTTTTCCCCGATTTTTTCCCAATTTTTTCCCGATTTTTTTCGATTTTTCCCCGATTTTTTCCCGATTTTTTCCGATATTTTCCCCGATTTTTTCCCCGATTTTTTCCCGATTTTTTCCCGATATTTTCCCCGATTTTTCCCGATTTTTTCCCGAAATTTCCCCGATTTTTTCCCCGATTTTTTCCCGATTTTTTCCGATTTTTTCCCCGATTTTTCCCGATTTTTCCCGATTTTCCACGATTTTTTCCCGAAATTTCCCCGATTTTTTCCCGATTTTTTCCGATTTTTTCCCCGATTTTTTCCCGATTTTTCCCGATTTTTTCCCCGATTTTTTCCCCGATTTTTTCCCGATTTTTCTCGATTTTTTCCGATTTTTTCCCCGATTTTTTTCCCCGATTTTTTCCCAATTTTTTCCCGATTTTTTTCGATTTTTCCCCGATTTTTTCCCGATTTTTTCCGATATTTTCACCGATTTTTTCCCCGATTTTTTCCCGATATTTTCCCCGATTTTTCCCGATTTTTTCCCGAAATTTCCCCGATTTTTTCCCCGATTTTTTCCCGATTTTTTCCGATTTTTTCCCCGATTTTTCCCGATTTTTCCCGATTTTTCCCGATTTTTTCCCCGATTTTTTCCCCGATTTTTTCCCGATTTTTCCCGATTTTTTCCGATTTTTTCCCGGATTTTTTCCCCGATTTTTTCCCAATTTTTTCCCGATTTTTTTCGATTTTTCCCGAATTTTTCCCCGATTTTTTCCCGATTTTTCCCGATTTTTTCCCCGATTTTTTCCCCGATTTTTTCCCGATTTTTCCCGATTTTTTCCGATTTTTTCCCCGATTTTTTCCCCGATTTTTTCCCAATTTTTTCCCGATTTTTTTCGATTTTTCCCCGATTTTTTCCCGATTTTTTCCGATATTTTCCCCGATTTTTTCCCCGATTTTTTCCCGATTTTTTCTCGATATTTTCCCCGATTTTTCCCGATTTTTTCCCGAAATTTCCCCGATTTTTTCCGCGATTTTTTCCCGATTTTTCCCGATTTTTTCCAATTTTTTCCCCGATTTTTTCCCCGATTTTTTCCCGATTTTTCCCGATTTTTTCCGATTTTTTCCCCGATTTTTTCCCCGATTTTTTCCCAATTTTTTCCCGATTTTTTTCGATTTTTCCCCGATTTTTTCCCGATTTTTTCCGATATTTTCCCCGATTTTTTCCCCGATTTTTTCCCGATTTTTTCCCGATATTTTCCCCGATTTTTCCCGATTTTTTCCCGAAATTTCCCCGATTTTTTCCCCGATTTTTTCCCGATTTTTTCCGATTTTTTCCCCGATTTTTCCCGATTTTTCCCGATTTTCCACGATTTTTTCCCGAAATTTCCCCGATTTTTTCCCGATTTTTTCCGATTTTTTCCCCGATTTTTTTCCCCGATTTTTTCCCAATTTTTTCCCGATTTTTTCCCGATTTTTCCCGATTTTTTCCGATTTTTTCCCCGATTTTTTCCCCGATTTTTTCCCAATTTTTTCCCGATTTTTTTCGATTTTTCCCCGATTTTTTCCCGATTTTTTCCGATATTTTCCCCGATTTTTTCCCCGATTTTTTCCCGATTTTTTCCCGATATTTTCCCCGATTTTTCCCGATTTTTTCCCGAAATTTCCCCGATTTTTTCCCCGATTTTTTCCCGATTTTTTCCGATTTTTTCCCCGATTTTTCCCGATTTTTCCCGATTTTCCACGATTTTTTCCCGAAATTTCCCCGATTTTTTCCCGATTTTTTCCGATTTTTTCCCCGATTTTTTTCCCCGATTTTTTCCCAATTTTTTCCCGATTTTTCTCGATTTTTTCCGATTTTTTCCCCGATTTTTTTCCCCGATTTTTTCCCAATTTTTTCCCGATTTTTTTCGATTTTTCCCCGATTTTTTCCCGATTTTTTCCGATATTTTCCCCAATTTTTTCCCCGATTTTTTCCCGATATTTTCCCCGATTTTTCCCGATTTTTTCCCGAAATTTCCCCGATTTTTTCCCCGATTTTTTCCCGATTTTTTCCGATTTTTTCCCCGATTTTTCCCGATTTTTCCCGATTTTTCCCGATTTTTTCCCCGATTTTTTCCCCGATTTTTTCCCGATTTTTCCCGATTTTTTCCGATTTTTTCCCGGATTTTTTCCCCGATTTTTTCCCAATTTTTTCCCGATTTTTTTCGATTTTTCCCCGAAATTTCCCCGATTATTTCCCCGATTTTTTCCGGATTTTTTCCGATTTTTTCCCCGATTTTTTCCCGATTTTTTCCGATTTTTTCCCCGATTTTTTCCCGATTTTTCCCGATTTTTTCCCCGATTTTTTCCCCGATTTTTTCCCGATTTTTCCCGATTTTTTCAGATTTTTTCAGATTTTTTCCCCGATTTTTTCCCGATTTTTTCCGATTTTTTCCCGATTTTTTCCCGATTTTTTCCGATATTTTCCCCGATTTTTTCCCCGATTTTTTCCCGATTTTTCCCGATTTTTTCCCCGATTTTTTCCCGATTTTTCCCGATTTTTTTCCGATTTTTTCCCCGATTTTTTCCCCGATTTTTTCCGATTTTTTCCCCGATTTTTTCCCGATTTTTCCCGATTTTTTCCGATTTTTTCCCCGATTTTTCCCGATTTTTTCCCGGATTTTTTCCCGATTTTCCACGATTTTTTCCCGAAATTTCCCCGATTTTTTCCCGATTTTTTCCGATTTTTTCCCCGATTTTTTCCCGATTTTTCCCGATTTTTTCCCCGATTTTTTCCCCGATTTTTTCCCGATTTTTCCCGAATTTTTCCCCGATTTTTTCCCGATTTTTCCCGATTTTTTCCCCGATTTTTTCCCCGATTTTTTCCCGATTTTTCCCGATTTTTTCCGATTTTTTCCCCGATTTTTTCCCCGATTTTTTCCCAATTTTTTCCCGATTTTTTTCGATTTTTCCCCGATTTTTTCCCGATTTTTTCCGATATTTTCCCCGATTTTTTCCCCGATTTTTTCCCGATTTTTTCCCGATATTTTCCCCGATTTTTCCCGATTTTTTCCCGAAATTTCCCCGATTTTTTCCCCGATTTTTTTCCCGATTTTTTCCGATTTTTTCCCCGATTTTTTCCCGATTTTTTCCCCGATTTTTTCCCCGATTTTTCCCCGATTTTTTCCCCGATTTTTTCTCGATTTTTCCCGATTTTTTCCCCGATTTTTTCCCCGATTTTTTCCCGATTTTTCTCGATTTTTTCCGATTTTTTCCCCGATTTTTTTCCCCGATTTTTTCCCAATTTTTTCCCGATTTTTTTCGATTTTTCCCCGATTTTTTCCCGATTTTTTCCGATATTTTCCCCGATTTTTTCCCCGATTTTTTCCCGATTTTTTCCCGATATTTTCCCCGATTTTTCCCGATTTTTTCCCGAAATTTCCCCGATTTTTTCCCCGATTTTTTCCCGATTTTTTCCGATTTTTTCCCCGATTTTTCCCGATTTTTCCCGATTTTTTTCCGATTTTTTCCCCGATTTTTTCCCCGATTTTTTCCGATTTTTTCCCCGATTTTTTCCCGATTTTTCCCGATTTTTTCCGATTTTTTCCCCGATTTTTCCCGATTTTTTCCCGGATTTTTTCCCGATTTTCCACGATTTTTTCCCGAAATTTCCCCGATTTTTTCCCGATTTTTTCCGATTTTTTCCCCGATTTTTTCCCGATTTTTCCCGATTTTTTCCCCGATTTTTTCCCCGATTTTTTCCCGATTTTTCCCGAATTTTTCCCCGATTTTTTCCCGATTTTTCCCGATTTTTTCCCCGATTTTTTCCCCGATTTTTTCCCGATTTTTCCCGATTTTTTCCGATTTTTTCCCCGATTTTTTCCCCGATTTTTTCCCAATTTTTTCCCGATTTTTTTCGATTTTTCCCCGATTTTTTCCCGATTTTTTCCGATATTTTCCCCGATTTTTTCCCCGATTTTTTCCCGATTTTTTCCCGATATTTTCCCCGATTTTTCCCGATTTTTTCCCGAAATTTCCCCGATTTTTTCCCCGATTTTTTTCCCGATTTTTTCCGATTTTTTCCCCGATTTTTTCCCGATTTTTTCCCCGATTTTTTCCCCGATTTTTCCCCGATTTTTTCCCCGATTTTTTCTCGATTTTTCCCGATTTTTTCCCCGATTTTTTCCCCGATTTTTTCCCGATTTTTCTCGATTTTTTCCGATTTTTTCCCCGATTTTTTTCCCCGATTTTTTCCCAATTTTTTCCCGATTTTTTTCGATTTTTCCCCGATTTTTTCCCGATTTTTTCCGATATTTTCCCCGATTTTTTCCCCGATTTTTTCCCGATTTTTTCCCGATATTTTCCCCGATTTTTCCCGATTTTTTCCCGAAATTTCCCCGATTTTTTCCCCGATTTTTTCCCGATTTTTTCCGATTTTTTCCCCGATTTTTCCCGATTTTTCCCGATTTTTTTCCGATTTTTTCCCCGATTTTTTCCCCGATTTTTTCCGATTTTTTCCCCGATTTTTTCCCGATTTTTCCCGATTTTTTCCGATTTTTTCCCCGATTTTTCCCGATTTTTTCCCGGATTTTTTCCCGATTTTCCACGATTTTTTCCCGAAATTTCCCCGATTTTTTCCCGATTTTTTCCGATTTTTTCCCCGATTTTTTCCCGATTTTTCCCGATTTTTTCCCCGATTTTTTCCCCGATTTTTTCCCGATTTTTCCCGAATTTTTCCCCGATTTTTTCCCGATTTTTCCCGATTTTTTCCCCGATTTTTTCCCCGATTTTTTCCCGATTTTTCCCGATTTTTTCCGATTTTTTCCCCGATTTTTTCCCCGATTTTTTCCCAATTTTTTCCCGATTTTTTTCGATTTTTCCCCGATTTTTTCCCGATTTTTTCCGATATTTTCCCCGATTTTTTCCCCGATTTTTTCCCGATTTTTTCCCGATATTTTCCCCGATTTTTCCCGATTTTTTCCCGAAATTTCCCCGATTTTTTCCCCGATTTTTTTCCCGATTTTTTCCGATTTTTTCCCCGATTTTTTCCCGATTTTTCCCGATTTTTTCCCCGATTTTTTCCCCGATTTTTTCCCGATTTTTCTCGATTTTTTCCGATTTTTTCCCCGATTTTTTTCCCCGATTTTTTCCCAATTTTTTCCCGATTTTTTTCGATTTTTCCCCGATTTTTTCCCGATTTTTTCCGATATTTTCCCCGATTTTTTCCCCGATTTTTTCCCGATTTTTTCCCGATATTTTCCCCGATTTTTCCCGATTTTTTCCCGAAATTTCCCCGATTTTTTCCCCGATTTTTTCCCGATTTTTTCCGATTTTTTCCCCGATTTTTCCCGATTTTTCCCGATTTTCCACGATTTTTTCCCGAAATTTCCCCGATTTTTTCCCGATTTTTTCCGATTTTTTCCCCGATTTTTTCCCGATTTTTCCCGATTTTTTCCCCGATTTTTTCCCCGATTTTTTCCCGATTTTTCTCGATTTTTTCCGATTTTTTCCCCGATTTTTTTCCCCGATTTTTTCCCGAAATTTCCCCGATTTTTTCCCGATTTTTCCCGATTTTTTCCCCGATTTTTTCCCCGATTTTTTCCCGATTTTTCCCGATTTTTTCCGATTTTTTCCCCGATTTTTTTCCCCGATTTTTTCCCAATTTTTTCCCGATTTTTTTCGATTTTTCCCCGATTTTTTCCCGATTTTTTCCGATTTTTTCCCCGATTTTTTCCCGATTTTTCCCGATTTTTCCCCCGATTTTTTTCCCCGATTTTTTCCCGAAATTTCCCCGATTTTTTCCCGATTTTTCCCGATTTTTTCCGATTTTTTCCCCGATTTTTTTCCCCGATTTTTTCCCAATTTTTTCCCGATTTTTTTCGATTTTTCCCCGATTTTTTCCCGATTTTTTCCGATTTTTTCCCCGATTTTTTCCCGATTTTTCCCGATTTTTTCCCCGATTTTTTCCCCGATTTTTTCCCGATTATTCCCGATTTTTTCCGATTTTTTCCCCGATTTTTTCCCGATTTATTCCGATTTTTTCAGATTTTTTCCCCGATTTTTCCCGATTTTTCCCGATTTTTTCCGATTTTTCCCCCGATTTTTTCCCCGATTTTTTCCCGATTTTTTCCCGATATTTTCCCCGATTTTTTCCCGATTTTTCCCGATTTTTTCCCCGATTTTTTCCCGATTTTTCCCGATTTTTTTCCGATTTTTTCCCCGATTTTTTCCCCGATTTTTTCCGATTTTTTCCCCGATTTTTTCCCGATTTTTCCCGATTTTTTCCGATTTTTTCCCCGATTTTTCCCGATTTTTTCCCGGATTTTTTCCCGATTTTCCACGATTTTTTCCCGAAATTTCCCCGATTTTTTCCCGATTTTTCCGATTTTTTCCCCGATTTTTTCCCGATTTTTCCCGATTTTTTCCCCGATTTTTTCCCCGATTTTTTCCCGATTTTTCCCGAATTTTTCCCCGATTTTTTCCCGATTTTTCCCG
Organism: Oncorhynchus mykiss; assembly: GCF_057628025.1. NCBI lineage: Eukaryota > Metazoa > Chordata > Actinopteri > Salmoniformes > Salmonidae > Oncorhynchus > Oncorhynchus mykiss. The sequence continues at coordinate 17,704 of NW_028322083.1, forward strand.
ATTTTTTCCCCGATTTTTTCCCCGATTTTTTCCCGATTTTTCCCGATTTTTTCCGATTTTTTCCCCGATTTTTTCCCCGATTTTTTCCCAATTTTTTCCCGATTTTTTTCGATTTTTCCCCGATTTTTTCCCGATTTTTTCCGATATTTTCCCCGATTTTTTCCCCGATTTTTTCCCGATTTTTTCCCGATATTTTCCCCGATTTTTCCCGATTTTTTCCCGAAATTTCCCCGATTTTTTCCCCGATTTTTTTCCCGATTTTTTCCGATTTTTTCCCCGATTTTTTCCCGATTTTTTCCCCGATTTTTTCCCCGATTTTTCCCCGATTTTTTCCCCGATTTTTTCTCGATTTTTCCCGATTTTTTCCCCGATTTTTTCCCCGATTTTTTCCCGATTTTTCTCGATTTTTTCCGATTTTTTCCCCGATTTTTTTCCCCGATTTTTTCCCAATTTTTTCCCGATTTTTTTCGATTTTTCCCCGATTTTTTCCCGATTTTTTCCGATATTTTCCCCGATTTTTTCCCCGATTTTTTCCCGATTTTTTCCCGATATTTTCCCCGATTTTTCCCGATTTTTTCCCGGATTTTTTCCCGATTTTCCACGATTTTTTCCCGAAATTTCCCCGATTTTTTCCCGATTTTTTCCGATTTTTTCCCCGATTTTTTCCCGATTTTTCCCGATTTTTTCCCCGATTTTTTCCCCGATTTTTTCCCGATTTTTCCCGAATTTTTCCCCGATTTTTTCCCGATTTTTCCCCGATTTTTTTCCCGATTTTTTATCGATTTTTCCCGATTTTTTCCCCGATTTTTTCCCCGATTTTTTCCCGATTTTTCTCGATTTTTTCCGATTTTTTCCCCGATTTTTTTCCCCGATTTTTTCCCAATTTTTTCCCGATTTTTTTCGATTTTTCCCCGATTTTTTCCCGATTTTTTCCGATATTTTCCCCGATTTTTTCCCCGATTTTTTCCCGATTTTTTCCCGATATTTTCCCCGATTTTTCCCGATTTTTTCCCGAAATTTCCCCGATTTTTTCCCCGATTTTTTCCCGATTTTTTCCGATTTTTTCCCCGATTTTTCCCGATTTTTCCCGATTTTTTTCCGATTTTTTCCCCGATTTTTTCCCCGATTTTTTCCGATTTTTTCCCCGATTTTTTCCCGATTTTTCCCGATTTTTTCCGATTTTTTCCCCGATTTTTCCCGATTTTTTCCCGGATTTTTTCCCGATTTTCCACGATTTTTTCCCGAAATTTCCCCGATTTTTTCCCGATTTTTTCCGATTTTTTCCCCGATTTTTTCCCGATTTTTCCCGATTTTTTCCCCGATTTTTTCCCCGATTTTTTCCCGATTTTTCCCGAATTTTTCCCCGATTTTTTCCCGATTTTTCCCGATTTTTTCCCCGATTTTTTCCCCGATTTTTTCCCGATTTTTCCCGATTTTTTCCGATTTTTTCCCCGATTTTTTCCCCGATTTTTTCCCAATTTTTTCCCGATTTTTTTCGATTTTTCCCCGATTTTTTCCCGATTTTTTCCGATATTTTCCCCGATTTTTTCCCCGATTTTTTCCCGATTTTTTCCCGATATTTTCCCCGATTTTTCCCGATTTTTTCCCGAAATTTCCCCGATTTTTTCCCCGATTTTTTTCCCGATTTTTTCCGATTTTTTCCCCGATTTTTTCCCGATTTTTCCCGATTTTTTCCCCGATTTTTTCCCCGATTTTTTCCCGATTTTTCTCGATTTTTTCCGATTTTTTCCCCGATTTTTTTCCCCGATTTTTTCCCAATTTTTTCCCGATTTTTTCCGATTTTTTCCCAATTTTTTCCCGATTTTTTTCGATTTTTCCCCGATTTTTTCCCGATTTTTTCCGATTTTTTCCCCGATTTTTTCCCGATTTTTCCCGATTTTTCCCCCGATTTTTTTCCCCGATTTTTTCCCGAAATTTCCCCGATTTTTTCCCGATTTTTCCCGATTTTTTCCGATTTTTTCCCCGATTTTTTTCCCCGATTTTTTCCCAATTTTTTCCCGATTTTTTTCGATTTTTCCCCGATTTTTTCCCGATTTTTTCCGATTTTTTCCCCGATTTTTTCCCGATTTTTCCCGATTTTTTCCCCGATTTTTTCCCCGATTTTTTCCCGATTATTCCCGATTTTTTCCGATTTTTTCCCCGATTTTTTCCCGATTTATTCCGATTTTTTCAGATTTTTTCCCCGATTTTTTCCCGATTTTTCCCGATTTTTTCCCCGATTTTTTCCCCGATTTTTCCCGATTTTTCCCGATTTTTTCCGATTTTTTCCCCGATTTTTTTCCCCGATTTTTTCCCAATTTTTTCCCGATTTTTTTCGATTTTTCCCCGATTTTTTCCCGATTTTTTCCGATTTTTTCCCCGATTTTTTCCCGATTTTTCCCGATTTTTCCCCCGATTTTTTTCCCCGATTTTTCCCCGAAATTTCCCCGATTTTTTCCCGATTTTTTCCGATATTTTCCCCGATTTTTTTCCCCGATTTTTTCCCAATTTTTTCCCGATTTTTTTCGATTTTTCCCCGATTTTTTCCCGATTTTTTCCGATATTTTCCCCGACTTTTTCCCCGATTTTTTCCCGATTTTTTCCCGATATTTTCCCCGATTTTTCCCCGATTTTTTCCCGATTTTTTCCCGATATTTTCCCCGATTTTTTCCCAATTTTTTCCCGATTTTTTTCGATTTTTCCCCGATTTTTTCCCGATTTTTTCCGATATTTTCCCCGATTTTTTCCCCGATTTTTTCCCGATTTTTCCCGATATTTTCCCCGATTTTTTCCCCGATTTTTTCCCGATTTTTCCCGATTTTTTCCGATTTTTTCCCCGATTTTTTCCCCGATTTTTTCCCAATTTTTTCCCGATTTTTTTCGATTTTTCCCCGAAATTTCCCCGATTATTTCCCCGATTTTTTCCGGATTTTTTCCGATTTTTTCCCCGATTTTTTCCCGATTTTTCCCGATTTTTTCCCCGATTTTTTCCCGATTTTTTCCGATTTTTTCCCCGATTTTTTCCCGATTTTTCCCGATTTTTTCCCGATTTTTTCCCCGATTTTTTGCAAGTTGCAATGCAATACGGAAATAATATTACACTTTTCCATTAACAAAGTTTTAAATAATGTTTTGATTCACTCACTCTGGTGGAATTTTTGCAAGTTGCATTGCAATACGGAAATAATATTACACTTTTCCATTAACAAAGGTCTAAATCACTCACTCTGGATGAATTTTTGCAAGATGCATTGCAATACGGAAATAATATTACACTTTTCCATTAACAAAGTTCTAAATCATGTTGTGATTCACTTCTGGATGAATTTTTGCAAGTTGCAATGCAAGACGGAAAAAATATTACACTTTTCCATTAACAAAGTTTTAAATCACTCACTCTGGATGAATTTTTCAAGTTGCATTGCAATACTGAAATAATATTACACTTTTCCATTAACAAAGTTCTAAATCATGTTGTGATTCACTCACTCTGGATGAATTTTTGCAAGTTGCATTGCAATACTGAAATAATATTACACTTTTCCATTAACAAAGTTTTAAATCACTCACTCTGGATGAATTTTTCAAGTTGAATTGCAATACGGAAATAATATTACACTTTTCCATTAACAAAGTTCTAAATCATGTTGTGATTCAGTTACTCTGGATGAATTTTTCAACTTGCATTGCAATACGGAAATAATATTACACTTTTCCATTAACAAAGTTCTAAATCATGTTGTGATTCACTCACTCTGGATGAATTTTTGCAAGTTGCATTGCAATACGGAAATAATATTACACTTTTCTCACTTTTCTCTTTTCTCAATACGGAAATAATATTACACTTTTCCATTGACAAAGTTTTAAATCACTCACTCTGGATGAATTTTTGCAAGTTGCATTGCAATACGGAAATAATATTACACTTTTCCATTAACAAAGTTCTAAATCATGTTGTGATTCACTCACTCTGGATGAATTTTTGCAAGTTGCATTGCAATACGGAAATAATATTACACTTTTCCATTAACAAAGTTCTAAATCATGTTGTGATTCACTTCTGGATGTATTTTTGCAAGTTGCAATGCAATACGGAAATAATATTACACTTTTCCATTAACAAAGTTTTAAATCACTCACTCTGGATGAATTTTTCAAGTTGCATTGCAAATACGGAAATAATATTACACTTTTCCATTAACAAAGTTCTAAATCATGTTGTGATTCACTTCTGGATGAATTTTTGCAAGTTGCAATGCAATACGGAAATAATATTACACTTTTCCATTAACAAAGTTTTAAATCACTCACTCTGGATGAATTTTTCAAGTTGCATTGCAATACGGAAATAATATTACACTTTTCCATTAACAAAGTTCTAAATCATGTTGTGATTCACTTCTGGATGAATTTTTGCAAGTTGCAATGCAATACGGAAATAATATTACACTTTTCCATTAACAAAGTTTTAAATCACTCACTCTGGATGAATTTTTCAAGTTGCATTGCAATACGGAAATAATATTACACTTTTCCATTAACAAAGTTCTAAATCATGTTGTGATTCACTTCTGGATGAATTTTTGCAAGTTGCAATGCAATACGGAAATAATATTACACTTTTCCATTAACAAAGTTTTAAATCACTCACTCTGGATGAATTTTTCAAGTTGCATTGCAATATTGAAATAATATTACACTTTTCCATTAACAAAGTTCTAAATCATGTTGTGATTCACTCACTCTGGATGAATTTTTGCAAGTTGCAATGCAATACGGAAATAATATTACACTTTTCCATTAACAAAGTTCTAAATCATGTTGTGATTCACTCACTCTGGATGAATTTTTGCAAGTTGCATTGCAATACGGAAATAATATTACACTTTTCCATTAACAAAGTTCTAAATCATGTTGTGATTCACTTCTGGATGAATTTTTGCAAGTTGCAATGCAATACGGAAATAATATTACACTTTTCCATTAACAAAGTTTTAAATCACTCACTCTGGATGAATTTTTCAAGTTGCATTGCAATACGGAAATAATATTACACTTTTCCATTAACAAAGTTCTAAATCATGTTGTGATTCACTTCTGGATGAATTTTTGCAAGTTGCAATGCAATACGGAAATAATATTACACTTTTCCATTAACAAAGTTTTAAATCACTCACTCTGGATGAATTTTTCAAGTTGCATTGCAATACGGAAATAATATTACACTTTTCCATTAACAAAGTTCTAAATCATGTTGTGATTCACTTCTGGATGAATTTTTGCAAGTTGCAATGCAAGACGGAAAAAATATTACACTTTTCCATTAACAAAGTTTTAAATCACTCACTCTGGATGAATTTTTCAAGTTGCATTGCAATACTGAAATAATATTACACTTTTCCATTAACAAAGGTCTAAATCACTCACTCTGGATGAATTTTTGCAAGTTGCATTGCAATACGGAAATAATATTACACTTTTCCATTAACAAAGTCCTAAATCATGTTGTGATTCACTTCTGGATGAATTTTTGCGAGTTGCAATGCAATACGGAAATAATATTACACTTTTCCATTAACAAAGTTTTAAATAATGTTTTGATTCACTCACTCTGGTGGAATTTTTGCAAGTTGCATTGCAATACGGAAATAATATTACACTTTTCCATTAACAAAGTTTTAAATCACTCACTCTGGATGAATTTTTCAAGTTGCATTGCAATACGGAAATAATATTACACTTTTCCATTAACAAAGTTCTAAATCATGTTGTGATCCACTTACTCGATGAATTTTTGCAAGTTGCAATGCAATACGGAAATAATATTACACTTTTCCATTAACAAAGGTCTAAATCACTCACTCTGGATGAATTTTTGCAAGATGCATTGCAATACGGAAATAATATTACACTTTTCCATTAACAAAGTTCTAAATCATGTTGTGATTCACTTCTGGATGAATTTTTGCAAGTTCAATGCAAGACGGAAAAAATATTACACTTTTCCATTAACAAAGTTTTAAATCACTCACTCTGGATGAATTTTTCAAGTTGCATTGCAATACTGAAATAATATTACACTTTTCCATTAACAAAGTTCTAAATCATGTTGTGATTCACTCACTCTGGATGAATTTTTGCAAGTTGCAATGCAATACGGAAATAATATTACACTTTTCCATTAACAAAGTTCTAAATCATGTTGTGATTCACTCACTCTGGATGAATTTTTGCAAGTTGCATTGCAATACGGAAATAATATTACACTTTTCCATTAACAAAGTTCTAAATCATGTTGTGATTCACTTCTGGATGAATTTTTGCAAGTTGCAATGCAATACGGAAATAATATTACACTTTTCCATTAACAAAGTTTTAAATCACTCACTCTGGATGAATTTTTCAAGTTGCATTGCAATACGGAAATAATATTACACTTTTCCATTAACAAAGTTCTAAATCATGTTGTGATTCACTCACTCTGGATGAATTTTTGCAAGTTGCAATGCAATACGGAAATAATATTACACTTTTCCATTAACAAAGTTTTAAATCACTCACTCTGGATGAATTTTTCAAGTTGCATTGCAATACGGAAATAATATTACACTTTTCCATTAACAAAGTTCTAAATCATGTTGTGATTCACTCACTCTGGATGAATTTTTGCAAGTTGCAATGCAATACGGAAATAATATTACACTTTTCCATTAACAAAGTTCTAAATCATGTTGTGATTCACTTACTCTGGATGAATTTTTGCAAGTTGCAATGCAATACGGAAATAATATTACACTTTTCCATTAACAAAGTTTTAAATCACTCACTCTGGATGAATTTTTGCAAGTTGCATTGCAATACGGAAATAATATTACACTTTTCCATTAACAAAGTTTTAAATCACTCACTCTGGATGAATTTTTGCAAGTTGCATTGCAATACGGAAATAATATTACACTTTTCCATTAACAAAGTTTTAAATCACTCACTCTGGATGAATTTTTCAAGTTGCATTGCAATACGGAAATAATATTACACTTTTCCATTAACAAAGTTCTAAATCATGTTGTGATTCACTTCTGGATGAATTTTTGCAAGTTGCAATGCAATACGGAAATAATATTACACTTTTCCATTAACAAAGTTTTAAATCATGTTGTGATTCACTTACTCTGGATGAATTTTTGCAAGTTGCAATGCAATACGGAAATAATATTACACTTTTCCATTAACAAAGTTTTAAATCACTCACTCTGGATGAATTTTTGCAAGTTGCATTGCAATACGGAAATAATATTACACTTTTCCATTAACAAAGTTCTAAATCATGTTGTGATTCAGTTACTCTGGATGAATTTTTCAAGTTGCATTGCAATACGGAAATAATATTACACTTTTCCATTAACAAAGTTCTAAATCATGTTGTGATTCACTCACTCTGGATGAATTTTTGCAAGTTGCAATGCAATACGGAAATAATATTACACTTTTCCATTAACAAAGTTTTTTAAATCACTCACTCTGGATGAATTTTTCAAGTTGCATTGCAATACGGAAATAATATTACACTTTTCCATTAACAAAGTTCTAAATCATGTTGTGATTCACTTACTCTGGATGAATTTTTGCAAGTTGCAATGCAATACGGAAATAATATTACACTTTTCCATTAACAAAGTTTTAAATCACTCACTCTGGATGAATTTTTGCAAGTTGCATTGCAATACGGAAATAATATTACACTTTTCCATTAACAAAGTTCTAAATCATGTTGTGATTCAGTTACTCTGGATGAATTTTTCAAGTTGCATTGCAATACGGAAATAATATTACACTTTTCCATTAACAAAGTTCTAAATCATGTTGTGATTCACTCACTCTGGATGAATTTTTGCAAGTTGCAATGCAATACGGAAATAATATTACACTTTTCCATTAACAAAGTTTTAAATCACTCACTCTGGATGAATTTTTCAAGTTGCATTGCAATACGGAAATAATATTACACTTTTCCATTAACAAAGTTCTAAATCATGTTGTGATTCACTCACTCTGGATGAATTTTTGCAAGTTGCATTGCAATACGGAAATAATATTACACTTTTCTCACTTTTCTCTTTTCTCAATACGGAAATAATATTACACTTTTCCATTAACAAAGTTCTAAATCATGTTTTGATTCACTCACTCTGGTGGAATTTTTGCAAGTTGCATTGCAATACGGAAATAATATTACATTAACAAAGTTCTAAATCATGTTGTGATTCACTTACTCTGGATGAATTTTTGCAAGTTGCATTGCAATACGGAAATAATATTACACTTTTCCATTCACTCACTCTGGATGAATTTTTGCAAGTTGCATTGCAAAAAATCGGGGAAAAATCGGGGAAAAAATCGGGAAAAAATTGGGAAAAAATCGGGGAAAAAATCGGGGAAAAAATCGGAAAAAATCGGGGAAAAAATCGGAAAAAATCGGGAAATAATCGGGAAAAATCGGGAAAAAATCGGGAAATAATCGGGGAAAAATCGGGGAAAAAATCGGAAAAAATCGGGAAAAAATCGGGAAATAATCGGGGAAAAAATCGGGGAAAAATCGGGAAAAATCGGGGAAAAAATCGGGAAAAAATCGGGGAATAATCGGGGAAAAAATCGGAAAAAATCGGGGAAAAAATCGGGAAAAAATCGGGGAAAAATCGGAAAAAATCGGGAAAAAATCGGGAAAAAATCGGGGAATAATCGGGGAAAAAATCGGAAAAAATCGGGGAAAAAATCGGGAAAAAATCGGGGAAAAATCGGAAAAAATCGGGAAAAAATCGGGAAAAATCGGGAAATATCGGGGAAAAAATCGGGAAAAAATCGGGAAATAATCGGGGAAAAAATCGGGAAAAATCCGGAAAAATCGGTAAAAAATCGGGGAAAAATCGGGGGAAAAATCGGGAAAAAATCGGGAAAAAATCGGGGAAAAAATCGGGGAAAAAATCGGAAAAAATCGGGGAAAAAATCGGAAAAAATCGGGAAATAATCGGGAAAAATCGGGAAAAAATCGGGAAATAATCGGGGAAAAAATCGAGGAAAAATCGGGAAAAATCGGGAAAAAATCGGGGAAAAATCGGGAAAAATCGGGAAAAAATCGGGGAAAAAATCGGAAAAAATCGGGGAAAAAATCGGGAAAAAATCGGGGAAAAAATCGGAAAAAATCGGGAAAAAATCGGAAAAAATCGGGAAATAATCGGGGAAAAAATCGGGAAAAAATCGGGGAATAATCGGGGAAAAAATCGGGAAAAAATCGGGAAAAATCGGGAAATATCGGGGAAAAAATCGGGAAAAAATCGGGAAATAATCGGGGAAAAAATCGGGGAAAAATCGGGAAAAATCGGGAAAAATCGGGAAATAATCGGGGAAAAAATCGGGGAAAAAATCGGAAAAAATCGGGGAAAAAATCGGAGAAAAATCGGAAAAAATCGGGGAAAAAATCGGAGAAAAATCGGAAAAAATCGGGAAAAAATCGGAAAAAATCGGGAAATAATCGGGGAAAAAATCGGGGAAAAATCGGGGAAAAATCGGGAAAAATCGGGAAAAAATCGGGGAAAAAATCGGAAAAAATCGGGGAAAAAATCGGGAAAAAATCGGGGAAAAATCGGAAAAAATCGGGAAAAAATCGGGAAAAATCGGGAAATATCGGTGAAAAAATCGGGAAAAAATCGGAAAAAATCGGGAAATAATCGGGGAAAAAATCGGGAAAAATCGGAAAAAATCGGGAAAAAATCGGGAAAAATCGGGAAATATCGGGGAAAAAATCGGGGAAAAATCGGAAAAAATCGGGGAAAAAATCGGAAAAAATCGGGAAAAAATCGGGGAAAAATCGGAAAAAATCGGGAAAAAATCGGAAAAAATCGGGAAATAATCGGGGAAAAAATCGGGAAAAATCCGGAAAAATCGGTAAAAAATCGGGGAAAAATCGGGGAAAAAATCGGGAAAAAATCGGGAAAAAATCGGGGAAAAAATCGGAAAAAATCGGGAAATAATCGGGGAAAAAATCGGGGAAAGATCGGGAAAAATCGGGAAAAAATCGGGGAAAAAATCAGAAAAAATCGGGGAAAAAATCGGGAAAAAATCGGGGAAAAATCGGAAAAAATCGGGAAAAAATCGGGAAAAATCGGGAAATATCGGGGAAAAAATCGGGAAAAAATCGGAAAAAATCGGGAAATAATCGGGGAAAAAATCGGGGAAAAATCGGGAAAAATCGGGAAAAAATCGGGGAAAAAATCGGAAAAAATCGGGGAAAAATCGGGGAAAAATCGGAAAAAATCGGGAAAAAATCGGAAAAAATCGGGGAAAAAATCGGGGAAAAATCGGGAAAAATCGGGAAAAAATCGGGGAAAAAATCAGAAAAAATCGGGGAAAAAATCGGGAAAAAATCGGGGAAAAATCGGAAAAAATCGGGAAAAAATCGGGAAAAATCGGGAAAAAATCGGGGAAAAATCGGAAAAAATCGGGAAAAAATCGGAAAAAATCGGGAAATAATCGGGGAAAAAATCGGGAAAAATCCGGAAAAATCGGTAAAAAATCGGGGAAAAATCGGGGAAAAAATCGGGAAAAAATCGGGGAAAAATCGGAAAAAATCGGGAAAAAATCGGGAAAAATCGGGAAATATCGGGGAAAAAATCGGGAAAAAATCGGAAAAAATCGGGAAATAATCGGGGAAAAAATCGGGGAAAAATCGGGAAAAATCGGGAAAAAATCGGGGAAAAAATCGGAAAAAATCGGGGAAAAATCGGAAAAAATCGGGGAAAAAATCGGAAAAAATCGGGAAATAATCGGGGAAAAAATCGGGGAAAAATCGGGAAAAATCGGGAAAAAATCGGGGAAAAAATCGGAAAAAATCGGGGAAAAATCGGGGAAAAATCGGAAAAAATCGGGAAAAAATCGGAAAAAATCGGGGAAAAAATCGGGGAAAAATCGGGAAAAATCGGGAAAAAATCGGGGAAAAAATCAGAAAAATTCGGGGAAAAAATCGGGAAAAAATCGGGGAAAAATCGGGGAAAAAATCGGGAAAAAATCGGGAAATAATCGGGGAAAAAATCGGGAAAAATCCGGAAAAATCGGTAAAAAATCGGGGAAAAATCGGGGGAAAAATCGGGAAAAAATCGGGAAAAAATCGGGGAAAAAATCGGGGAAAAAATCGGAAAAAATCGGGGAAAAAATCGGAAAAAATCGGGAAATAATCGGGAAAAATCGGGAAAAAATCGGGAAATAATCGGGGAAAAAATCGAGGAAAAATCGGGAAAAATCGGGAAAAAATCGGGGAAAAATCGGGAAAAATCGGGAAAAAATCGGGGAAAAAATCGGAAAAAATCGGGGAAAAAATCGGGAAAAAATCGGGGAAAAAATCGGAAAAAATCGGGAAAAAATCGGAAAAAATCGGGAAATAATCGGGGAAAAAATCGGGAAAAAATCGGGGAATAATCGGGGAAAAAATCGGGAAAAAATCGGGAAAAATCGGGAAATATCGGGGAAAAAATCGGGAAAAAATCGGGAAATAATCGGGGAAAAAATCGGGGAAAAATCGGGAAAAATCGGGAAAAATCGGGAAATAATCGGGGAAAAAATCGGGGAAAAAATCGGAAAAAATCGGGGAAAAAATCGGAGAAAAATCGGAAAAAATCGGGAAAAAATCGGAAAAAATCGGGAAATAATCGGGGAAAAAATCGGGGAAAAATCGGGGAAAAATCGGGAAAAATCGGGAAAAAATCGGGGAAAAAATCGGAAAAAATCGGGGAAAAAATCGGGAAAAAATCGGGGAAAAATCGGAAAAAATCGGGAAAAAATCGGGAAAAATCGGGAAATATCGGTGAAAAAATCGGGAAAAAATCGGAAAAAATCGGGAAATAATCGGGGAAAAAATCGGGAAAAATCGGAAAAAATCGGGAAAAAATCGGGAAAAATCGGGAAATATCGGGGAAAAAATCGGGGAAAAATCGGAAAAAATCGGGGAAAAAATCGGAAAAAATCGGGAAAAAATCGGGGAAAAATCGGAAAAAATCGGGAAAAAATCGGAAAAAATCGGGAAATAATCGGGGAAAAAATCGGGAAAAATCCGGAAAAATCGGTAAAAAATCGGGGAAAAATCGGGGAAAAAATCGGGAAAAAATCGGGAAAAAATCGGGGAAAAAATCGGAAAAAATCGGGAAATAATCGGGGAAAAAATCGGGGAAAGATCGGGAAAAATCGGGAAAAAATCGGGGAAAAAATCAGAAAAAATCGGGGAAAAAATCGGGAAAAAATCGGGGAAAAATCGGAAAAAATCGGGAAAAAATCGGGAAAAATCGGGAAATATCGGGGAAAAAATCGGGAAAAAATCGGAAAAAATCGGGAAATAATCGGGGAAAAAATCGGGGAAAAATCGGGAAAAATCGGGAAAAAATCGGGGAAAAAATCGGAAAAAATCGGGGAAAAATCGGGGAAAAATCGGAAAAAATCGGGAAAAAATCGGAAAAAATCGGGGAAAAAATCGGGGAAAAATCGGGAAAAATCGGGAAAAAATCGGGGAAAAAATCAGAAAAAATCGGGGAAAAAATCGGGAAAAAATCGGGGAAAAATCGGAAAAAATCGGGAAAAAATCGGGAAAAATCGGGAAAAAATCGGGGAAAAATCGGAAAAAATCGGGAAAAAATCGGAAAAAATCGGGAAATAATCGGGGAAAAAATCGGGAAAAATCCGGAAAAATCGGTAAAAAATCGGGGAAAAATCGGGGAAAAAATCGGGAAAAAATCGGGGAAAAATCGGAAAAAATCGGGAAAAAATCGGGAAAAATCGGGAAATATCGGGGAAAAAATCGGGAAAAAATCGGAAAAAATCGGGAAATAATCGGGGAAAAAATCGGGGAAAAATCGGGAAAAATCGGGAAAAAATCGGGGAAAAAATCGGAAAAAATCGGGGAAAAATCGGAAAAAATCGGGGAAAAAATCGGAAAAAATCGGGAAATAATCGGGGAAAAAATCGGGGAAAAATCGGGAAAAATCGGGAAAAAATCGGGGAAAAAATCGGAAAAAATCGGGGAAAAATCGGGGAAAAATCGGAAAAAATCGGGAAAAAATCGGAAAAAATCGGGGAAAAAATCGGGGAAAAATCGGGAAAAATCGGGAAAAAATCGGGGAAAAAATCAGAAAAATTCGGGGAAAAAATCGGGAAAAAATCGGGGAAAAATCGGGAAAAAATCGGGGAAAAATCGGAAAAAATCGGGAAAAATCGGGAAAAAATCGGGGAAAAATCGGAAAAAATCGGGAAAAAATCGGAAAAAATCGGGAAATAATCGGGGAAAAAATCGGGAAAAATCCGGAAAAATCGGTAAAAAATCGGGGAAAAATCGGGGAAAAAATCGGGAAAAAATCGGGAAAAAATCGGGGAAAAAATCGGAAAAAATCGGGGAAAAAATCGGAAAAAATCGGGAAATAATCGGGGAAAAAATCGGGGAAAAATCGGGAAAAATCGGGAAAAAATCGGGGAAAAAATCAGAAAAAATCGGGGAAAAAATCGGGAAAAAATCGGAAAAAATCGGGAAATATCGGGGAAAAAATCGGGAAAAAATCGGAAAAAATCGGGAAATAATCGGGGAAAAAATCGGGAAAAATCGGGAAAAATCGGTAAAAAATCGGGAAAAAATCGGGAAATAATCGGGGAAAAAATCGGGGAAAAATCGGGAAAAATCGGGAAAAAATCGGGGAAAAATCGGGAAAAATCGGGAAAAAATCGGGGAAAAAATCGGAAAAAATCGGGGAAAAAATCGGGAAAAAATCGGGGAAAAAATCGGAAAAAATCGGGAAAAAATCGGAAAAAATCGGGAAATAATCGGGGAAAAAATCGGGAAAAAATCGGGGAATAATCGGGGAAAAAATCGGGAAAAAATCGGGAAAAATCGGGAAATATCGGGGAAAAAATCGGGAAAAAATCGGGAAATAATCGGGGAAAAAATCGGGGAAAAATCGGGAAAAATCGGGAAAAATCGGGAAATAATCGGGGAAAAAATCGGGGAAAAAATCGGAAAAAATCGGGGAAAAAATCGGAGAAAAATCGGAAAAAATCGGGAAAAAATCGGAAAAAATCGGGAAATAATCGGGGAAAAAATCGGAAAAAATCGGGAAATAAATCGGGGAAAAATAGGGAAAAATCGGGAAAAAATCGGGGAAAAAATCGGAAAAAATCGGGGAAAAAATCGGGAAAAAATCGGGGAAAAATCGGAAAAAATCGGGAAAAAATCGGGAAAAATCGGGAAATATCGGTGAAAAAATCGGGAAAAAATCGGAAAAAATCGGGAAATAATCGGGGAAAAAATCGGGAAAAATCGGAAAAAATCGGGAAAAAATCGGGAAAAATCGGGAAATATCGGGGAAAAAATCGGGGAAAAATCGGAAAAAATCGGGGAAAAAATCGGAAAAAATCGGGAAAAAATCGGGGAAAAATCGGAAAAAATCGGGAAAAAATCGGAAAAAATCGGGAAATAATCGGGGAAAAAATCGGGAAAAATCCGGAAAAATCGGTAAAAAATCGGGGAAAAATCGGGGAAAAAATCGGGAAAAAATCGGGAAAAAATCGGGGAAAAAATCGGAAAAAATCGGGAAATAATCGGGGAAAAAATCGGGGAAAGATCGGGAAAAATCGGGAAAAAATCGGGGAAAAAATCAGAAAAAATCGGGGAAAAAATCGGGGAAAAATCGGAAAAAATCGGGAAAAAATCGGGAAAAATCGGGAAATATCGGGGAAAAAATCGGGAAAAAATCGGAAAAAATCGGGAAATAATCGGGGAAAAAATCGGGGAAAAATCGGGAAAAATCGGGAAAAAATCGGGGAAAAAATCGGAAAAAATCGGGGAAAAATCGGGGAAAAATCGGAAAAAATCGGGAAAAAATCGGAAAAAATCGGGGAAAAAATCGGGGAAAAATCGGGAAAAATCGGGAAAAAATCGGGGAAAAAATCAGAAAAAATCGGGGAAAAAATCGGGAAAAAATCGGGGAAAAATCGGAAAAAATCGGGAAAAAATCGGGAAAAATCGGGAAAAAATCGGGGAAAAATCGGAAAAAATCGGGAAAAAATCGGAAAAAATCGGGAAATAATCGGGGAAAAAATCGGGAAAAATCCGGAAAAATCGGTAAAAAATCGGGGAAAAATCGGGGAAAAATCGGGAAAAATCGGGAAAAAATCGGGGAAAAAATCGGAAAAAATCGGGGAAAAAATCGAGAAAAAATCGGGGAAAAATCGGAAAAAATCGGGAAAAAATCGGAAAAAATCGGGAAATAATCGGGGAAAAAATCGGGAAAAAATCGGGGAATAATCGGGGAAAAAATCGGGAAAAAATCGGGAAAAATCGGGAAATATCGGGGAAAAAATCGGGAAAAAATCGGGAAATAATCGGGAAATATCGGGGAAAAAATCGGGAAAAAATCGGAAAAAATCGGGAAATAATCGGGGAAAAAATCGGGAAAAATCGGAAAAAATCGGGAAAAAATCGGGAAAAATCGGGAAATATCGGGGAAAAAATCGGGGAAAAATCGGAAAAAATCGGGGAAAAAATCGGAAAAAATCGGGAAAAAATCGGGGAAAAATCGGAAAAAATCGGGAAAAAATCGGAAAAAATCGGGAAATAATCGGGGAAAAAATCGGGAAAAATCCGGAAAAATCGGTAAAAAATCGGGGAAAAATCGGGGAAAAAATCGGGAAAAAATCGGGAAAAAATCGGGGAAAAAATCGGAAAAAATCGGGAAATAATCGGGGAAAAAATCGGGGAAAGATCGGGAAAAATCGGGAAAAAATCGGGGAAAAAATCAGAAAAAATCGGGGAAAAAATCGGGGAAAAATCGGAAAAAATCGGGAAAAAATCGGGAAAAATCGGGAAATATCGGGGAAAAAATCGGGAAAAAATCGGAAAAAATCGGGAAATAATCGGGGAAAAAATCGGGGAAAAATCGGGAAAAATCGGGAAAAAATCGGGGAAAAAATCGGAAAAAATCGGGGAAAAATCGGGGAAAAATCGGAAAAAATCGGGAAAAAATCGGAAAAAATCGGGGAAAAAATCGGGGAAAAATCGGGAAAAATCGGGAAAAAATCGGGGAAAAAATCAGAAAAAATCGGGGAAAAAATCGGGAAAAAATCGGGGAAAAATCGGAAAAAATCGGGAAAAAATCGGGAAAAATCGGGAAAAAATCGGGGAAAAATCGGAAAAAATCGGGAAAAAATCGGAAAAAATCGGGAAATAATCGGGGAAAAAATCGGGAAAAATCCGGAAAAATCGGTAAAAAATCGGGGAAAAATCGGGGAAAAATCGGGAAAAATCGGGAAAAAATCGGGGAAAAAATCGGAAAAAATCGGGGAAAAAATCGGGAAAAAATCGGAAAAAATCGGGAAAAAATCGGAAAAAATCGGGAAAAAATCGGAAAAAATCGGGAAATAATCGGGGAAAAAATCGGGAAAAAATCGGGGAATAATCGGGGAAAAAATCGGGAAAAAATCGGGAAAAATCGGGAAATATCGGGGAAAAAATCGGGAAAAAATCGGGAAATAATCGGGGAAAAAATCGGGGAAAAATCGGGAAAAATCGGGAAAAATCGGGAAATAATCGGGGAAAAAATCGGGGAAAAAATCGGAAAAAATCGGGGAAAAAATCGGAGAAAAATCGGAAAAAATCGGGAAAAAATCGGAAAAAATCGGGAAATAATCGGGGAAAAAATCAGGGAAAAAATCGGAAAAAATCGGGGAAAAAATCGGAAAAAATCGGGAAATAATCGGGAAAAATCGGGAAAAAATCGGGAAATAATCGGGGAAAAAATCGGGGAAAAATCGGGAAAAATCGGGAAAAAATCGGGGAAAAAATCGGGAAAAAATCGGAAAAAATCGGGAAATATCGGGGAAAAAATCGGGAAAAAATCGGAAAAAATCGGGAAATAATCGGGGAAAAAATCGGGAAAAATCGGGAAAAATCGGTAAAAAATCGGGGAAAAATCGGGGAAAAAATCGGGAAAAAATCGGGAAAAAATCGGGGAAAAAATCGGAAAAAATCGGGGAAAAAATTGGGGAAAAAATCGGAAAAAATCTGGAAATAATCGGGAAAAATCGGGAAAAAATCGGGAAATAATCGGGGAAAAAATCGGGGAAAAAATCGGAAAAAATCGGGAAAAAATCGGGAAATAATCGGGGAAAAAATCGGGGAAAAAATCGGGGAAAAAATCGGGAAAAATCGGGAAAAAATCGAGAAAAAAATCGGAAAAAATCGGGAAATAATCGGGGAAAAATCGGGAAAAAATCGGGAAAAATCGGGAAAAAATCGGGAAAAAATCGGGGAAAAAATCGGAAAAAATCGGGAAATAAATCGGGGAAAAATCGGGAAAAATCGGGAAAAAATCGGGGAAAAAATCGGAAAAAATCGGGGAAAAAATCGGGAAAAAATCGGGGAAAAATCGGAAAAAATCGGGAAAAAATCGGGAAAAATCGGGAAATATCGGTGAAAAAATCGGGAAAAAATCGGAAAAAATCGGGAAATAATCGGGGAAAAAATCGGGAAAAATCGGAAAAAATCGGGAAAAAATCGGGAAAAATCGGGAAATATCGGGGAAAAAATCGGGGAAAAATCGGAAAAAATCGGGGAAAAAATCGGAAAAAATCGGGAAAAAATCGGGGAAAAATCGGAAAAAATCGGGAAAAAATCGGAAAAAATCGGGAAATAATCGGGGAAAAAATCGGGAAAAATCCGGAAAAATCGGTAAAAAATCGGGGAAAAATCGGGGAAAAAATCGGGAAAAAATCGGGAAAAAATCGGGGAAAAAATCGGAAAAAATCGGGAAATAATCGGGGAAAAAATCGGGGAAAGATCGGGAAAAATCGGGAAAAAATCGGGGAAAAAATCAGAAAAAATCGGGGAAAAAATCGGGAAAAAATCGGGGAAAAATCGGAAAAAATCGGGAAAAAATCGGGAAAAATCGGGAAATATCGGGGAAAAAATCGGGAAAAAATCGGAAAAAATCGGGAAATAATCGGGGAAAAAATCGGGGAAAAATCGGGAAAAATCGGGAAAAAATCGGGGAAAAAATCGGAAAAAATCGGGGAAAAATCGGGGAAAAATCGGAAAAAATCGGGAAAAAATCGGAAAAAATCGGGGAAAAAATCGGGGAAAAATCGGGAAAAATCGGGAAAAAATCGGGGAAAAAATCAGAAAAAATCGGGGAAAAAATCGGGAAAAAATCGGGGAAAAATCGGAAAAAATCGGGAAAAAATCGGGAAAAATCGGGAAAAAATCGGGGAAAAATCGGAAAAAATCGGGAAAAAATCGGGAAATATCGGGGAAAAAATCGGGGAAAAAATCGGGGAAAAAATCGGGAAAAATCGGGAAAAAATCGAGAAAAAAATCGGAAAAAATCGGGGAAAAATCGGAAAAAATCGGGAAAAATCGGGAAAAAATCGGGGAAAAATCGGAAAAAATCGGGAAAAAATCGGAAAAAATCGGGAAATAATCGGGGAAAAAATCGGGAAAAATCCGGAAAAATCGGTAAAAAATCGGGGAAAAATCGGGGAAAAAATCGGGAAAAAATCGGGAAAAAATCGGGGAAAAAATCGGAAAAAATCGGGGAAAAAATCGGAAAAAATCGGGAAATAATCGGGGAAAAAATCGGGGAAAAATCGGGAAAAATCGGGAAATATCGGGGAAAAAATCGGGAAAAAATCGGGAAATAATCGGGGAAAAAATCGGGGAAAAATCGGGAAAAATCGGGAAAAATCGGGAAATAATCGGGGAAAAAATCGGGGAAAAAATCGGAAAAAATCGGGGAAAAAATCGGAGAAAAATCGGAAAAAATCGGGAAAAAATCGGGAAATAATCGGGGAAAAAATCGGGGAAAAAATCGGAAAAAATCGGGAAATAAATCGGGGAAAAATCGGGAAAAATCGGGAAAAAATCGGGGAAAAAATCGGAAAAAATCGGGGAAAAAATCGGGAAAAAATCGGGGAAAAATCGGAAAAAATCGGGAAAAAATCGGGAAAAATCGGGAAATATCGGTGAAAAAATCGGGAAAAAATCTGAAAAAATCGGGAAATAATCGGGGAAAAAATCGGGAAAAATCGGAAAAAATCGGGAAAAAATCGGGAAAAATCGGGAAATATCGGGGAAAAAATCGGGGAAAAATCGGAAAAAATCGGGGAAAAAATCGGAAAAAATCGGGAAAAAATCGGGGAAAAATCGGAAAAAATCGGGAAAAAATCGGAAAAAATCGGGAAATAATCGGGGAAAAAATCGGGAAAAATCCGGAAAAATCGGTAAAAAATCGGGGAAAAATCGGGGAAAAAATCGGGAAAAAATCGGGAAAAAATCGGGGAAAAAATCGGAAAAAATCGGGAAATAATCGGGGAAAAAATCGGGGAAAGATCGGGAAAAATCGGGAAAAAATCGGGGAAAAAATCAGAAAAAATCGGGGAAAAAATCGGGAAAAAATCGGGGAAAAATCGGGAAAAAATCGGAAAAAATCGGGAAATAATCGGGGAAAAAATCGGGAAAAATCCGGAAAAATCGGTAAAAAATCGGGGAAAAATCGGGGAAAAAATCGGGAAAAAATCGGGAAAAAATCGGGGAAAAAATCGGAAAAAATCGGGGAAAAAATCGGAAAAAATCGGGAAATAATCGGGGAAAAAATCGGGGAAAAATCGGGAAAAATCGGGAAAAAATCGGGGAAAAAATCAGAAAAAATCGGGGAAAAAATCGGGAAAAAATCGGAAAAAATCGGGAAATATCGGGGAAAAAATCGGGAAAAAATCGGAAAAAATCGGGAAATAATCGGGGAAAAAATCGGGAAAAATCGGGAAAAATCGGTAAAAAATCGGGAAAAATCGGGAAATAATCGGGGAAAAAATCGGGGAAAAATCGGGAAAAATCGGGAAAAAATCGGGGAAAAATCGGGAAAAATCGGGAAAAAATCGGGGAAAAAATCGGAAAAAATCGGGGAAAAAATCGGGAAAAAATCGGGGAAAAAATCGGAAAAAATCGGGAAAAAATCGGAAAAAATCGGGAAATAATCGGGGAAAAAATCGGGAAAAAATCGGGGAATAATCGGGGAAAAAATCGGGAAAAAATCGGGAAAAATCGGGAAATATCGGGGAAAAAATCGGGAAAAAATCGGGAAATAATCGGGGAAAAAATCGGGGAAAAATCGGGAAAAATCGGGAAAAATCGGGAAATAATCGGGGAAAAAATCGGGGAAAAAATCGGAAAAAATCGGGGAAAAAATCGGAGAAAAATCGGAAAAAATCGGGAAAAAATCGGAAAAAATCGGGAAATAATCGGGGAAAAAATCGGAAAAAATCGGGAAATAAATCGGGGAAAAATCGGGAAAAATCGGGAAAAAATCGGGGAAAAAATCGGAAAAAATCGGGGAAAAAATCGGGAAAAAATCGGGGAAAAATCGGAAAAAATCGGGAAAAAATCGGGAAAAATCGGGAAATATCGGTGAAAAAATCGGGAAAAAATCGGAAAAAATCGGGAAATAATCGGGGAAAAAATCGGGAAAAATCGGAAAAAATCGGGAAAAAATCGGGAAAAATCGGGAAATATCGGGGAAAAAATCGGGGAAAAATCGGAAAAAATCGGGGAAAAAATCGGAAAAAATCGGGAAAAAATCGGGGAAAAATCGGAAAAAATCGGGAAAAAATCGGAAAAAATCGGGAAATAATCGGGGAAAAAATCGGGAAAAATCCGGAAAAATCGGTAAAAAATCGGGGAAAAATCGGGGAAAAAATCGGGAAAAAATCGGGAAAAAATCGGGGAAAAAATCGGAAAAAATCGGGAAATAATCGGGGAAAAAATCGGGGAAAGATCGGGAAAAATCGGGAAAAAATCGGGGAAAAAATCAGAAAAAATCGGGGAAAAAATCGGGAAAAAATCGGGGAAAAATCGGAAAAAATCGGGAAAAAATCGGGAAAAATCGGGAAATATCGGGGAAAAAATCGGGAAAAATCGGAAAAAATCGGGAAATAATCGGGGAAAAAATCGGGGAAAAATCGGGAAAAATCGGGAAAAAATCGGGGAAAAAATCGGAAAAAATCGGGGAAAAATCGGGGAAAAATCGGAAAAAATCGGGAAAAAATCGGAAAAAATCGGGGAAAAAATCGGGGAAAAATCGGGAAAAATCGGGAAAAAATCGGAAAAAATCGGGAAATAATCGGGGAAAAAATCGGGGAAAGATCGGGAAAAATCGGGAAAAAATCGGGGAAAAAATCAGAAAAAATCGGGGAAAAAATCGGGAAAAAATCGGGGAAAAATCGGAAAAAATCGGGA
>NW_028322084.1:0-7500 GCF_057628025.1 Oncorhynchus mykiss
CTCACGGCAGAGCCAGGCAACTCATAGGGCAAAATTCCGCCAACGCTGCAGGGACGAGGTGCTCAGCGCTGCGGATTTAAAACGCTTTGTTGAGCTAAGCAATCAAGCCATTCCTTCAGTTCTCAGTAGGCTGGAGGTCCGTGCCACCTGCTCTGACAGGCGTAGGTTTGCAGCTCTCATGTCCAGCCGGTTGGCCATATTTAATGGCACTCGACGATCCCCAGTCACCATGTTTAGTGAGAGTGATTTCAATGAAGTAACCCCGGAAGGTGGGGGTTATCAGATGTGTGTAGCTAGCCACAAAACAAACTATAGCTTTGGGGAGTGCAGAATTGTTCTATGTCAGGAGGAATACACTTGGCTTAAACGATTCCATCAAATCAGGCCTCATCTGAGTGGAATGACCTCAGAAATAGAACTCTTCTTTTTCACATCCTGCGGTCAACCTTACGGTAATCTGTGTGAGTATGTGGGGCAAATCTTTGCAGAGTTTGGTATTGGAAGTAAAGTGACCTTCGGTACAATTCGACGCAGTGTTGCCACATTGAACTTTAACCAAGGCTTGGATACAGACCGAGGAACTGTGGCTGACCATATGTGTCACTCTCTGGAAACGCAGGCACGCCACTACCGGTACCACAATTTGCCCAAAAATGCCAGCCGGGCCCGGGCACTGATTGAGGGACAAATCAATAAATGATTAACTGATTAATTAAAGCATATTTGTTTGAAATTCACCCTTGTATTTGTGTCATTTATGCATTAAAATGATTAAAAATGTGTTTCAAAATACATTTACCTGGACTCCCAATATGAAGCCCCAGTACTTTAAAAAATTCACTGGAGTGCGCCAAAGCTACAATATATATGGAGGATTCTAAAATCCATTTACCTTTGGCGCCCTCCGGTGAATTTTCCCCAGTAGTGGGGCTCCATAGTGGGATTTAATATTAGAATGACCGGTAAAAGTATTTAAAACAGTTTTATAATTTTTGGGTGACCAGGTGCACACGGGTCTTTTGGGTGACCAGGTGCACACGGGTCTTTTGGGTGACCAGGTGCACACGGGTCTTTTGGGTGACCAGGTGCACATGGGATTAATAGCAATCTGCATCCATCGCAATTTCTTAAAGTGCCCATAAAGCACCAAGGACGGCCCCGACCGAGACAGGGCCGTAGTGGGGCACTCCCCTAGCGGGCTATAGCAATAGAATGACGGGTAAAAATATTTAAAACCGTTTTATAAATTTTGGGTGACCAGGTGCACATGGGCCGTTTGGGTGACCAGGTGCACATGTGATTAATAGCAATCTGCATCCATCGCAATTTCTTAAAGTGCCCATAAAGCACCAAGGACGGCCCCGACCGAGACAGGGCCGTAGTGGGGCACTCCCCTAGCGGGCTATAGCAATAGAATGACGGGTAAAAATATTTAAAACCGTTTTATAAATTTTGGGTGACCAGGTGCACATGGGCCGTTTGGGTGACCAGGTGCACATGTGATTAATAGCAATCTGCATCCATCGCAATTTCTTAAAGTGCCCATAAAGCACCAAGGACGGCCCCGACCGAGACAGGGCCGTAGTGGGGCACTCCCCTAGCGGGCTATATCAATAGAATGACGGGTAAAAATATTTAAAACCGTTTTATAATTTTTAGGTGACCAGGTGCACACGGGTCTTTTGGGTGACCAGGTGCACACGGGTCTTTTGGGTGACCAGGTGCACATGGGATTAATAGCAATCTGCATCCATCGCAATTTCTTAAAGTGCCCATAAAGCACCAAGGACGGCCCCGACCGAGACAGGGCCGTAGTGGGGCACTCCCCTAGCGGGCTATATCAATAGAATGACGGGTAAAAATATTTAAAACCGTTTTATAATTTTTAGGTGACCAGGTGCACACGGGTCTTTTGGGTGACCAGGTGCACACGGGTCTTTTGGGTGACCAGGTGCACATGGGATTAATAGCAATCTGCATCCATCGCAATTTCTTAAAGTGCCCATAAAGCACCAAGGACGGCCCCGACCGAGACAGGGCCGTAGTGGGGCACTCCCCTAGCGGGCTATATCAATAGAATGACGGGTAAAAATATTTAAAACCGTTTTATAATTTTTAGGTGACCAGGTGCACACGGGTCTTTTGGGTGACCAGGTGCACACGGGTCTTTTGGGTGACCAGGTGCACATGGGATTAATAGCAATCTGCATCCATCGCAATTTCTTAAAGTGCCCATAAAGCACCAAGGACGGCCCCGACCGAGACAGGGCCGTAGTGGGGCACTCCCCTAGCGGGCTATAGCAATAGAATGACGGGTAAAAATATTTAAAACCGTTTTATAAATTTTGGGTGACCAGGTGCACATGGGCCGTTTGGGTGACCAGGTGCACATGTGATTAATAGCAATCTGCATCCATCGCAATTTCTTAAAGTGCCCATAAAGCACCAAGGACGGCCCCGACCGAGACAGGGCCGTAGTGGGGCACTCCCCTAGCGGGCTATATCAATAGAATGACGGGTAAAAATATTTAAAACCGTTTTATAATTTTTAGGTGACCAGGTGCACACGGGTCTTTTGGGTGACCAGGTGCACACGGGTCTTTTGGGTGACCAGGTGCACATGGGATTAATAGCAATCTGCATCCATCGCAATTTCTTAAAGTGCCCATAAAGCACCAAGGACGGCCCCGACCGAGACAGGGCCGTAGTGGGGCACTCCCCTAGCGGGCTATAGCAATAGAATGACGGGTAAAAATATTTAAAACCGTTTTATAAATTTTGGGTGACCAGGTGCACATGGGCCGTTTGGGTGACCAGGTGCACATGTGATTAATAGCAATCTGCATCCATCGCAATTTCTTAAAGTGCCCATAAAGCACCAAGGACGGCCCCGACCGAGACAGGGCCGTAGTGGGGCACTCCCCTAGCGGGCTATATCAATAGAATGACGGGTAAAAATATTTAAAACCGTTTTATAATTTTTAGGTGACCAGGTGCACACGGGTCTTTTGGGTGACCAGGTGCACACGGGTCTTTTGGGTGACCAGGTGCACATGGGATTAATAGCAATCTGCATCCATCGCAATTTCTTAAAGTGCCCATAAAGCACCAAGGACGGCCCCGACCGAGACAGGGCCGTAGTGGGGCACTCCCCTAGCGGGCTATATCAATAGAATGACGGGTAAAAATATTTAAAACCGTTTTATAATTTTTAGGTGACCAGGTGCACACGGGTCTTTTGGGTGACCAGGTGCACACGGGTCTTTTGGGTGACCAGGTGCACATGGGATTAATAGCAATCTGCATCCATCGCAATTTCTTAAAGTGCCCATAAAGCACCAAGGACGGCCCCGACCGAGACAGGGCCGTAGTGGGGCACTCCCCTAGCGGGCTATAGCAATAGAATGACGGGTAAAAATATTTAAAACCGTTTTATAAATTTTGGGTGACCAGGTGCACATGGGCCGTTTGGGTGACCAGGTGCACATGTGATTAATAGCAATCTGCATCCATCGCAATTTCTTAAAGTGCCCATAAAGCACCAAGGACGGCCCCGACCGAGACAGGGCCGTAGTGGGGCACTCCCCTAGCGGGCTATATCAATAGAATGACGGGTAAAAATATTTAAAACCGTTTTATAATTTTTAGGTGACCAGGTGCACACGGGTCTTTTGGGTGACCAGGTGCACACGGGTCTTTTGGGTGACCAGGTGCACATGGGATTAATAGCAATCTGCATCCATCGCAATTTCTTAAAGTGCCCATAAAGCACCAAGGACGGCCCCGACCGAGACAGGGCCGTAGTGGGGCACTCCCCTAGCGGGCTATATCAATAGAATGACGGGTAAAAATATTTAAAACCGTTTTATAATTTTTAGGTGACCAGGTGCACACGGGTCTTTTGGGTGACCAGGTGCACACGGGTCTTTTGGGTGACCAGGTGCACATGGGATTAATAGCAATCTGCATCCATCGCAATTTCTTAAAGTGCCCATAAAGCACCAAGGACGGCCCCGACCGAGACAGGGCCGTAGTGGGGCACTCCCCTAGCGGGCTATAGCAATAGAATGACGGGTAAAAATATTTAAAACCGTTTTATAAATTTTGGGTGACCAGGTGCACATGGGCCGTTTGGGTGACCAGGTGCACATGTGATTAATAGCAATCTGCATCCATCGCAATTTCTTAAAGTGCCCATAAAGCACCAAGGACGGCCCCGACCGAGACAGGGCCGTAGTGGGGCACTCCCCTAGCGGGCTATATCAATAGAATGACGGGTAAAAATATTTAAAACCGTTTTATAATTTTTAGGTGACCAGGTGCACACGGGTCTTTTGGGTGACCAGGTGCACACGGGTCTTTTGGGTGACCAGGTGCACATGGGATTAATAGCAATCTGCATCCATCGCAATTTCTTAAAGTGCCCATAAAGCACCAAGGACGGCCCCGACCGAGACAGGGCCGTAGTGGGGCACTCCCCTAGCGGGCTATATCAATAGAATGACGGGTAAAAATATTTAAAACCGTTTTATAATTTTTAGGTGACCAGGTGCACACGGGTCTTTTGGGTGACCAGGTGCACACGGGTCTTTTGGGTGACCAGGTGCACATGGGATTAATAGCAATCTGCATCCATCGCAATTTCTTAAAGTGCCCATAAAGCACCAAGGACGGCCCCGACCGAGACAGGGCCGTAGTGGGGCACTCCCCTAGCGGGCTATATCAATAGAATGACGGGTAAAAATATTTAAAACCGTTTTATAATTTTTAGGTGACCAGGTGCACACGGGTCTTTTGGGTGACCAGGTGCACACGGGTCTTTTGGGTGACCAGGTGCACACGGGTCTTTTGGGTGACCAGGTGCACACGGGTCTTTTGGGTGACCAGGTGCACACGGGTCTTTTGGGTGACCAGGTGCACACGGGTCTTTTGGGTGACCAGGTGCACACGGGTCTTTTGGGTGACCAGGTGCACACGGGTCTTTTGGGTGACCAGGTGCACGCCGGCCTTTGGGTGACCAGGTGCACACGGTCCTTTTGGGTGACCAGGTGCACGCCGGCCTTTGGGTGACCAGGTGCACGCCGGCCTTTGGGTGACCAGGTGCACACGGTCCTTTTGGGTGACCAGGTGCACGCCGGCCTTTGGGTGACCAGGTGCACGCCGGCCTTTGGGTGACCAGGTGCACATGGTCCTTTTGGGTGACCAGGTGCACGCCGGCCTTTGGGTGACCAGGTGCACATGGTCCTTTTGGGTGACCAGGTGCACGCCGGCCTTTGGGTGACCAGGTGCACACGGTTCTTTTGGGTGACCAGGTGCACATGGTCCTTTGGGTGACCAGGTGCACATGGTCCTTTGGGTGACCAGGTGCACATGGTCCTTTTGGGTGACCAGGTGCACATGGTCCTTTGGGTGACCAGGTGCACGCCGGCCTTTGGGTGACCAGGTGCACATGGTCCTTTGGGTGACCAGGTGCACGCCGGCCTTTGGGTGACCAGGTGCACACGGGTCTTTTGGGTGACCAGGTGCACGCCGGCCTTTGGGTGACCAGGTGCACACGGGTCTTTTGGGTGACCAGGTGCACGCCGGCCTTTGGGTGACCAGGTGCACACGGGTCTTTTGGGTGACCAGGTGCACACGGGTCTTTTGGGTGACCAGGTGCACACGGGTCTTTTGGGTGACCAGGTGCACGCCGGCCTTTGGGTGACCAGGTGCACACGGGTCTTTTGGGTGACCAGGTGCACGCCGGCCTTTGGGTGACCAGGTGCACACGGGTCTTTTGGGTGACCAGGTGCACGCCGGCCTTTGGGTGACCAGGTGCACACGGGTCTTTTGGGTGACCAGGTGCACGCCGGCCTTTGGGTGACCAGGTGCACACGGGTCTTTTGGGTGACCAGGTGCACGCCGGCCTTTGGGTGACCAGGTGCACACGGGTCTTTTGGGTGACCAGGTGCACGCCGGCCTTTGGGTGACCAGGTGCACACGGGTCTTTTGGGTGACCAGGTGCACGCCGGCCTTTGGGTGACCAGGTGCACACGGGTCTTTTGGGTGACCAGGTGCACGCCGGCCTTTGGGTGACCAGGTGCACACGGGTCTTTTGGGTGACCAGGTGCACGCCGGCCTTTGGGTGACCAGGTGCACACGGGTCTTTTGGGTGACCAGGTGCACGCCGGTCCTTTTGGGTGACCAGGTGCACAAGTTCCATTTGGGTGACCAGGTGCACGCGGTTCATAACAGCGCGGTTATCTGCTTTAATGTCCGAGGAGGGGTGCTTAAGTGTGGGTGCCCTGGTTCACCTGGTATGCGAGGTTGTGGAGGTGGGGGGGGGTCCCCTGCTGGTATCATCCCCGAAATAGAGGGGTGATACCCGGGTGGTGAGTAAGGGCCTACAAGCCTGGAGGTCAATAGCTCCAGGGGGTAAGCTCTACTGTCATGTCCGTAAATAGAGTGGTGTTACCCGGGTTTTGAACCATATTTAAATTTTTGGGTTACCAGATGCACGTTTTCAATCACCAGTTGCACGGAGGATTAATAGCAATCTGCATCCATCGCAATTTCTTAAAGTGTCCATAAAGCACCAAGGACGGCCCCGACCGAGACAGGGCCGTAGTGGGGCACTCCCCTAGCGGGCTATATCAATAGAATGACCGGTAAAATGATTTAAAACAGTTTTATAATTTTTGGGTTACCAGATGCACGTTTTCAATCACCAGTTGCACGGAGGATTAATAGCAATCTGCATCCATCGTGATTTCTTAAAGTGTCTAAAAAGCACCAAGGACGGCCCCGACCGAGACAGGGCCGTAGTGGGGCACTCCCCTAGCGGGCTATATCAATAGAATGACCGGTAAAATGATTTAAAACAGTTTTATAATTTTTGGGTTACCAGATGCACGTTTTCAATCACCAGTTGCACGGAGGATTAATAGCAATCTGCATCCATCGTGATTTCTTAAAGTGTCTAAAAAGCACCCAAGGACGGCCCCGACCGAGACAGGGCCGTAGTGGGGCACTCCCCTAGCGGGCTATATCAATAGAATGACCGGTAAAATGATTTAAAACAGTTTTATAATTTTTGGGTTACCAGATGCACGTTTTCAATCACCAGTTGCACGGAGGATTAATAGCAATCTGCATCCATCGTGATTTCTTAAAGTGTCTAAAAAGCACCCAAGGACGGCCCCGACCGAGACAGGGCCGTAGTGGGGCACTCCCCTAGCGGGCTATATCAATAGAATGACCGGTAAAATGATTTAAAACAGTTTTATAATTTTTGGGTTACCAGATGCACGTTTTCAATCACCAGTTGCACGGAGGATTAATAGCAATCTGCATCCATCGTGATTTCTTAAAGTGTCTAAAAAGCACCCAAGGACGGCCCTGACAGAGAGAGGGCCGTAGTGGGGCACTCCCCTAGCGGGCTATATCAATAGAATGACGGGTAAAAGTATTTAAAACCGTTTTATAATTTTTGGGTTACCAGATGCACGTTTTCAATCACCA
>NW_028322084.1:12500-22500 GCF_057628025.1 Oncorhynchus mykiss
GATTGTGAGTCAAGCGCCCTAACCATTAAGCCATACAGCCTTTCGTGAGTAAAGAGACAGCGAGGTGAGGTCAAATTCTCCTTCCCCGTCCAATTAGTCCCATATTGGGCCACAGCTGGGGCTCATTGAGCCCTTGTTAGGGTTAGTTTGTTTGGTGGATCAAACAAAGAGACACGGAGGAAGGCCGGAGAGAGAAGCCATGAGCAGCAGACCAAGACGCGACTGTGGACTTTGTTGTAAACAGAATATTGTGCGGCTAGACCGACATTTAAAGGCTGTACATGGACTTAAGTTTGGTACTATGGAGTGGACGAACGCTATGCAATTTAGCCGGTTTTCGAGTGAGAGACAGCAGCCCGAATCGGGGCAGTATATGCAGCCTGACAACGGTGTTGAACCGCGGCCGGAGGACCCTGTGATTTTGGAGTGTTTTGAAAGTGAGTTGTCCGTGGAGCAGCAGCCTGTGGACGAGGGTGATCAGACGGCAGGTGCGTCGGCGGCGGCGGTGCAGCCAGTCAGTCAGGTCGGTAGTGAACTGTGCTCGGATCCGAGGGAGCAAGGCTGTGACGTGGCGACTTCCACGGAGAGCGAGAGTGATGAGGACGGCGGCGGCGTACCGTCCCGAATGGAGGTTTGGAGTAATGTAATTTTGACTGAATATGAACAATATATTACGGGTAGACAACCTTCAGTTAAACGAATTGACAATAGTCGCACCAGTATATCCCGAGTACGGGAATTCCTCCGCATTATGTCAGAGGGCAAGGCCGATGAAGGACTGTGTTTTCTGGATAACTACAGACGTGTGTATGAGTGGTATGGTCAATGTGATGACCGTGGTTTGGCACCATCCACGTTAAAAATGTACCGGGCCGATATTCGAGGTTTCCTGAATTATCTCATTCAGTTCCGGCCAAATGGTATGCAAGCTAAGGTCGTTGGAATTCGAAAGATGTTACTCTGCTTGGCGAAGATGGACAGGGACTCACGGCAGAGCCAGGCAACTCATAGGGCAAAATTCCGCCAACGCTGCAGGGACGAGGTGCTCAGCGCTGCGGATTTAAAACGCTTTGTTGAGCTAAGCAATCAAGCCATTCCTTCAGTTCTCAGTAGGCTGGAGGTCCGTGCCACCTGCTCTGACAGGCGTAGGTTTGCAGCTCTCATGTCCAGCCGGTTGGCCATATTTAATGGCACTCGACGATCCCCAGTCACCATGTTTAGTGAGAGTGATTTCAATGAAGTAACCCCGGAAGGTGGGGGTTATCAGATGTGTGTAGCTAGCCACAAAACAAACTATAGCTTTGGGGAGTGCAGAATTGTTCTATGTCAGGAGGAATACACTTGGCTTAAACGATTCCATCAAATCAGGCCTCATCTGAGTGGAATGACCTCAGAAATAGAACTCTTCTTTTTCACATCCTGCGGTCAACCTTACGGTAATCTGTGTGAGTATGTGGGGCAAATCTTTGCAGAGTTTGGTATTGGAAGTAAAGTGACCTTCGGTACAATTCGACGCAGTGTTGCCACATTGAACTTTAACCAAGGCTTGGATACAGACCGAGGAACTGTGGCTGACCATATGTGTCACTCTCTGGAAACGCAGGCACGCCACTACCGGTACCACAATTTGCCCAAAAATGCCAGCCGGGCCCGGGCACTGATTGAGGGACAAATCAATAAATGATTAACTGATTAATTAAAGCATATTTGTTTGAAATTCACCCTTGTATTTGTGTCATTTATGCATTAAAATGATTAAAAATGTGTTTCAAAATACATTTACCTGGACTCCCAATATGAAGCCCCAGTACTTTAAAAAATTCACTGGAGTGCGCCAAAGCTACAATATATATGGAGGATTCTAAAATCCATTTACCTTTGGCGCCCTCCGGTGAATTTTCCCCAGTAGTGGGGCTCCATAGTGGGATTTAATATTAGAATGACCGGTAAAAGTATTTAAAACAGTTTTATAATTTTTGGGTGACCAGGTGCACACGGGTCTTTTGGGTGACCAGGTGCACACGGGTCTTTTGGGTGACCAGGTGCACACGGGTCTTTTGGGTGACCAGGTGCACATGGGATTAATAGCAATCTGCATCCATCGCAATTTCTTAAAGTGCCCATAAAGCACCAAGGACGGCCCCGACCGAGACAGGGCCGTAGTGGGGCACTCCCCTAGCGGGCTATAGCAATAGAATGACGGGTAAAAATATTTAAAACCGTTTTATAAATTTTGGGTGACCAGGTGCACATGGGCCGTTTGGGTGACCAGGTGCACATGTGATTAATAGCAATCTGCATCCATCGCAATTTCTTAAAGTGCCCATAAAGCACCAAGGACGGCCCCGACCGAGACAGGGCCGTAGTGGGGCACTCCCCTAGCGGGCTATAGCAATAGAATGACGGGTAAAAATATTTAAAACCGTTTTATAAATTTTGGGTGACCAGGTGCACATGGGCCGTTTGGGTGACCAGGTGCACATGTGATTAATAGCAATCTGCATCCATCGCAATTTCTTAAAGTGCCCATAAAGCACCAAGGACGGCCCCGACCGAGACAGGGCCGTAGTGGGGCACTCCCCTAGCGGGCTATATCAATAGAATGACGGGTAAAAATATTTAAAACCGTTTTATAATTTTTAGGTGACCAGGTGCACACGGGTCTTTTGGGTGACCAGGTGCACACGGGTCTTTTGGGTGACCAGGTGCACATGGGATTAATAGCAATCTGCATCCATCGCAATTTCTTAAAGTGCCCATAAAGCACCAAGGACGGCCCCGACCGAGACAGGGCCGTAGTGGGGCACTCCCCTAGCGGGCTATATCAATAGAATGACGGGTAAAAATATTTAAAACCGTTTTATAATTTTTAGGTGACCAGGTGCACACGGGTCTTTTGGGTGACCAGGTGCACACGGGTCTTTTGGGTGACCAGGTGCACATGGGATTAATAGCAATCTGCATCCATCGCAATTTCTTAAAGTGCCCATAAAGCACCAAGGACGGCCCCGACCGAGACAGGGCCGTAGTGGGGCACTCCCCTAGCGGGCTATATCAATAGAATGACGGGTAAAAATATTTAAAACCGTTTTATAATTTTTAGGTGACCAGGTGCACACGGGTCTTTTGGGTGACCAGGTGCACACGGGTCTTTTGGGTGACCAGGTGCACATGGGATTAATAGCAATCTGCATCCATCGCAATTTCTTAAAGTGCCCATAAAGCACCAAGGACGGCCCCGACCGAGACAGGGCCGTAGTGGGGCACTCCCCTAGCGGGCTATAGCAATAGAATGACGGGTAAAAATATTTAAAACCGTTTTATAAATTTTGGGTGACCAGGTGCACATGGGCCGTTTGGGTGACCAGGTGCACATGTGATTAATAGCAATCTGCATCCATCGCAATTTCTTAAAGTGCCCATAAAGCACCAAGGACGGCCCCGACCGAGACAGGGCCGTAGTGGGGCACTCCCCTAGCGGGCTATATCAATAGAATGACGGGTAAAAATATTTAAAACCGTTTTATAATTTTTAGGTGACCAGGTGCACACGGGTCTTTTGGGTGACCAGGTGCACACGGGTCTTTTGGGTGACCAGGTGCACATGGGATTAATAGCAATCTGCATCCATCGCAATTTCTTAAAGTGCCCATAAAGCACCAAGGACGGCCCCGACCGAGACAGGGCCGTAGTGGGGCACTCCCCTAGCGGGCTATAGCAATAGAATGACGGGTAAAAATATTTAAAACCGTTTTATAAATTTTGGGTGACCAGGTGCACATGGGCCGTTTGGGTGACCAGGTGCACATGTGATTAATAGCAATCTGCATCCATCGCAATTTCTTAAAGTGCCCATAAAGCACCAAGGACGGCCCCGACCGAGACAGGGCCGTAGTGGGGCACTCCCCTAGCGGGCTATATCAATAGAATGACGGGTAAAAATATTTAAAACCGTTTTATAATTTTTAGGTGACCAGGTGCACACGGGTCTTTTGGGTGACCAGGTGCACACGGGTCTTTTGGGTGACCAGGTGCACATGGGATTAATAGCAATCTGCATCCATCGCAATTTCTTAAAGTGCCCATAAAGCACCAAGGACGGCCCCGACCGAGACAGGGCCGTAGTGGGGCACTCCCCTAGCGGGCTATATCAATAGAATGACGGGTAAAAATATTTAAAACCGTTTTATAATTTTTAGGTGACCAGGTGCACACGGGTCTTTTGGGTGACCAGGTGCACACGGGTCTTTTGGGTGACCAGGTGCACATGGGATTAATAGCAATCTGCATCCATCGCAATTTCTTAAAGTGCCCATAAAGCACCAAGGACGGCCCCGACCGAGACAGGGCCGTAGTGGGGCACTCCCCTAGCGGGCTATAGCAATAGAATGACGGGTAAAAATATTTAAAACCGTTTTATAAATTTTGGGTGACCAGGTGCACATGGGCCGTTTGGGTGACCAGGTGCACATGTGATTAATAGCAATCTGCATCCATCGCAATTTCTTAAAGTGCCCATAAAGCACCAAGGACGGCCCCGACCGAGACAGGGCCGTAGTGGGGCACTCCCCTAGCGGGCTATATCAATAGAATGACGGGTAAAAATATTTAAAACCGTTTTATAATTTTTAGGTGACCAGGTGCACACGGGTCTTTTGGGTGACCAGGT
Source organism: Oncorhynchus mykiss (assembly GCF_057628025.1). NCBI lineage: Eukaryota > Metazoa > Chordata > Actinopteri > Salmoniformes > Salmonidae > Oncorhynchus > Oncorhynchus mykiss. The sequence continues at coordinate 17,170 of NW_028322084.1, forward strand.
GCACACGGGTCTTTTGGGTGACCAGGTGCACATGGGATTAATAGCAATCTGCATCCATCGCAATTTCTTAAAGTGCCCATAAAGCACCAAGGACGGCCCCGACCGAGACAGGGCCGTAGTGGGGCACTCCCCTAGCGGGCTATATCAATAGAATGACGGGTAAAAATATTTAAAACCGTTTTATAATTTTTAGGTGACCAGGTGCACACGGGTCTTTTGGGTGACCAGGTGCACACGGGTCTTTTGGGTGACCAGGTGCACATGGGATTAATAGCAATCTGCATCCATCGCAATTTCTTAAAGTGCCCATAAAGCACCAAGGACGGCCCCGACCGAGACAGGGCCGTAGTGGGGCACTCCCCTAGCGGGCTATAGCAATAGAATGACGGGTAAAAATATTTAAAACCGTTTTATAAATTTTGGGTGACCAGGTGCACATGGGCCGTTTGGGTGACCAGGTGCACATGTGATTAATAGCAATCTGCATCCATCGCAATTTCTTAAAGTGCCCATAAAGCACCAAGGACGGCCCCGACCGAGACAGGGCCGTAGTGGGGCACTCCCCTAGCGGGCTATATCAATAGAATGACGGGTAAAAATATTTAAAACCGTTTTATAATTTTTAGGTGACCAGGTGCACACGGGTCTTTTGGGTGACCAGGTGCACACGGGTCTTTTGGGTGACCAGGTGCACATGGGATTAATAGCAATCTGCATCCATCGCAATTTCTTAAAGTGCCCATAAAGCACCAAGGACGGCCCCGACCGAGACAGGGCCGTAGTGGGGCACTCCCCTAGCGGGCTATATCAATAGAATGACGGGTAAAAATATTTAAAACCGTTTTATAATTTTTAGGTGACCAGGTGCACACGGGTCTTTTGGGTGACCAGGTGCACACGGGTCTTTTGGGTGACCAGGTGCACATGGGATTAATAGCAATCTGCATCCATCGCAATTTCTTAAAGTGCCCATAAAGCACCAAGGACGGCCCCGACCGAGACAGGGCCGTAGTGGGGCACTCCCCTAGCGGGCTATATCAATAGAATGACGGGTAAAAATATTTAAAACCGTTTTATAATTTTTAGGTGACCAGGTGCACACGGGTCTTTTGGGTGACCAGGTGCACACGGGTCTTTTGGGTGACCAGGTGCACACGGGTCTTTTGGGTGACCAGGTGCACACGGGTCTTTTGGGTGACCAGGTGCACACGGGTCTTTTGGGTGACCAGGTGCACACGGGTCTTTTGGGTGACCAGGTGCACACGGGTCTTTTGGGTGACCAGGTGCACACGGGTCTTTTGGGTGACCAGGTGCACGCCGGCCTTTGGGTGACCAGGTGCACACGGTCCTTTTGGGTGACCAGGTGCACGCCGGCCTTTGGGTGACCAGGTGCACGCCGGCCTTTGGGTGACCAGGTGCACACGGTCCTTTTGGGTGACCAGGTGCACGCCGGCCTTTGGGTGACCAGGTGCACGCCGGCCTTTGGGTGACCAGGTGCACATGGTCCTTTTGGGTGACCAGGTGCACGCCGGCCTTTGGGTGACCAGGTGCACATGGTCCTTTTGGGTGACCAGGTGCACGCCGGCCTTTGGGTGACCAGGTGCACACGGTTCTTTTGGGTGACCAGGTGCACATGGTCCTTTGGGTGACCAGGTGCACATGGTCCTTTGGGTGACCAGGTGCACATGGTCCTTTTGGGTGACCAGGTGCACATGGTCCTTTGGGTGACCAGGTGCACGCCGGCCTTTGGGTGACCAGGTGCACATGGTCCTTTGGGTGACCAGGTGCACGCCGGCCTTTGGGTGACCAGGTGCACACGGGTCTTTTGGGTGACCAGGTGCACGCCGGCCTTTGGGTGACCAGGTGCACACGGGTCTTTTGGGTGACCAGGTGCACGCCGGCCTTTGGGTGACCAGGTGCACACGGGTCTTTTGGGTGACCAGGTGCACACGGGTCTTTTGGGTGACCAGGTGCACACGGGTCTTTTGGGTGACCAGGTGCACGCCGGCCTTTGGGTGACCAGGTGCACACGGGTCTTTTGGGTGACCAGGTGCACGCCGGCCTTTGGGTGACCAGGTGCACACGGGTCTTTTGGGTGACCAGGTGCACGCCGGCCTTTGGGTGACCAGGTGCACACGGGTCTTTTGGGTGACCAGGTGCACGCCGGCCTTTGGGTGACCAGGTGCACACGGGTCTTTTGGGTGACCAGGTGCACGCCGGCCTTTGGGTGACCAGGTGCACACGGGTCTTTTGGGTGACCAGGTGCACGCCGGCCTTTGGGTGACCAGGTGCACACGGGTCTTTTGGGTGACCAGGTGCACGCCGGCCTTTGGGTGACCAGGTGCACACGGGTCTTTTGGGTGACCAGGTGCACGCCGGCCTTTGGGTGACCAGGTGCACACGGGTCTTTTGGGTGACCAGGTGCACGCCGGCCTTTGGGTGACCAGGTGCACACGGGTCTTTTGGGTGACCAGGTGCACGCCGGTCCTTTTGGGTGACCAGGTGCACAAGTTCCATTTGGGTGACCAGGTGCACGCGGTTCATAACAGCGCGGTTATCTGCTTTAATGTCCGAGGAGGGGTGCTTAAGTGTGGGTGCCCTGGTTCACCTGGTATGCGAGGTTGTGGAGGTGGGGGGGGGTCCCCTGCTGGTATCATCCCCGAAATAGAGGGGTGATACCCGGGTGGTGAGTAAGGGCCTACAAGCCTGGAGGTCAATAGCTCCAGGGGGTAAGCTCTACTGTCATGTCCGTAAATAGAGTGGTGTTACCCGGGTTTTGAACCATATTTAAATTTTTGGGTTACCAGATGCACGTTTTCAATCACCAGTTGCACGGAGGATTAATAGCAATCTGCATCCATCGCAATTTCTTAAAGTGTCCATAAAGCACCAAGGACGGCCCCGACCGAGACAGGGCCGTAGTGGGGCACTCCCCTAGCGGGCTATATCAATAGAATGACCGGTAAAATGATTTAAAACAGTTTTATAATTTTTGGGTTACCAGATGCACGTTTTCAATCACCAGTTGCACGGAGGATTAATAGCAATCTGCATCCATCGTGATTTCTTAAAGTGTCTAAAAAGCACCAAGGACGGCCCCGACCGAGACAGGGCCGTAGTGGGGCACTCCCCTAGCGGGCTATATCAATAGAATGACCGGTAAAATGATTTAAAACAGTTTTATAATTTTTGGGTTACCAGATGCACGTTTTCAATCACCAGTTGCACGGAGGATTAATAGCAATCTGCATCCATCGTGATTTCTTAAAGTGTCTAAAAAGCACCCAAGGACGGCCCCGACCGAGACAGGGCCGTAGTGGGGCACTCCCCTAGCGGGCTATATCAATAGAATGACCGGTAAAATGATTTAAAACAGTTTTATAATTTTTGGGTTACCAGATGCACGTTTTCAATCACCAGTTGCACGGAGGATTAATAGCAATCTGCATCCATCGTGATTTCTTAAAGTGTCTAAAAAGCACCCAAGGACGGCCCCGACCGAGACAGGGCCGTAGTGGGGCACTCCCCTAGCGGGCTATATCAATAGAATGACCGGTAAAATGATTTAAAACAGTTTTATAATTTTTGGGTTACCAGATGCACGTTTTCAATCACCAGTTGCACGGAGGATTAATAGCAATCTGCATCCATCGTGATTTCTTAAAGTGTCTAAAAAGCACCCAAGGACGGCCCTGACAGAGAGAGGGCCGTAGTGGGGCACTCCCCTAGCGGGCTATATCAATAGAATGACGGGTAAAAGTATTTAAAACCGTTTTATAATTTTTGGGTTACCAGATGCACGTTTTCAATCACCAGGTGCACGGAGGAAAATGAGCATTTGCATCCATAGTCATGTCTTAAACCGTCCATAAAGCACTCTTGGCCGGCCCCGGCAGAGAGAGAAAGAGATGGTGGAAAAAAAAAAAAATCATCATCAGACCTTCCATAAATAATTCGGGCCGGCCCCCATTGCTAAAGGTCCGTAGTAGGGTGCGCCATAAGCGGACATGAATAGATGGAACACCGCTAACCGCATAGAGAACCGTGTTTTGGGTGACCAGGTGCACGTTTTCAATCACCAGTTGCACATTTTCAATCACCAGTTGCACGGAGGATTAATAGCAATCTGCATCCATCGCGATTTCTTAAAGTGTCTATAAAGCACTCAGGTCGGCCCCGACCGAGACAGGGCCTTAGTGGGGTGCTCCCATAGCGGGGAACAATGAGAGGGGTGCCTTTAAATTCATTTTGAACCATATTTGAAATTTTGGGTTACCAGATGCACGTTTTCAATCACCAGTTGCACGGAGGATTAATAGCAATCTGCATCCATCGTGATTTCTTAAAGTGTCTAAAAAGCACCCAAGGACGGCCCTGACAGAGAGAGGGCCGTAGTGGGGCACTCCCCTAGCGGGCTATATCAATAGAATGACGGGTAAAAGTATTTAAAACCGTTTTATAATTTTTGGGTTACCAGATGCACGTTTTCAATCACCAGGTGCACGGAGGAAAATGAGCATTTGCATCCATAGTCATGTTTTAAACCGTCCATAAAGCACTCAGGGCCGGCCCCGGCAGAGAGAGAAAAAGAGGGGAAAAGTGTTGAAAAAAAAAAAAAAATCCTACCTTCCATAAATAATTGGGACCGGCCCCCATTGAAAAGGTCCGTAGTAGGGTGCGCCATAACCGGACATGAATATATGTAACACCGCTAACCGCATAGAGAACCGTGTTTTGGGTGACCAGGTGCACGTTTTCAATCACCAGTTGCACGGAGAGAGAAAAAAGTAATCATACCTTCCATAAATAATTGGGACCGGCCCCCATTGAAAAGGTCCGTAGTAGGGTGCGCCATAACCGGACATGAATATATGTAACACCGCTAACCGCATAGAGAACCGTGTTTTGGGTGACCAGGTGCACGTTTTCAATCACCAGTTGCACGGAGAGAGAAAAAAGTAATCATACCTTCCATAAATAATTCAGGCCGGCCCCCATTGCTAAAGGTCCGTAGTAGGGTGCATCATTATCGGACATGTATATCTGTAACACCGCTAACCGCATAGAGAACCGTGTTTTGGGTGACCAGGTGCACGTTTTCAATCACCAGTTGCACGTTTTCAATCACCAGGTGCACGGCTGTGAAAAGTGGGACTCTGTCATTTTTTCGACCAATTTCTGTAATTTTCAAAAAATGATTAAAAATACTTCCCGAAGGGCTAGAGGTCCCAAATTTCGTCTCATACCCTCTCTCGTGATGGGCAACAATTACATAATGTAAAAAAAAATTCGCATGAACAGGAACCTATGCATCCTGTGACATTCACTTTT
>NW_028322084.1:27500-36340 GCF_057628025.1 Oncorhynchus mykiss
AGTGTTGCCACATTGAACTTTAACCAAGGCTTGGATACAGACCGAGGAACTGTGGCTGACCATATGTGTCACTCTCTGGAAACGCAGGCACGCCACTACCGGTACCACAATTTGCCCAAAAATGCCAGCCGGGCCCGGGCACTGATTGAGGGACAAATCAATAAATGATTAACTGATTAATTAAAGCATATTTGTTTGAAATTCACCCTTGTATTTGTGTCATTTATGCATTAAAATGATTAAAAATGTGTTTCAAAATACATTTACCTGGACTCCCAATATGAAGCCCCAGTACTTTAAAAAATTCACTGGAGTGCGCCAAAGCTACAATATATATGGAGGATTCTAAAATCCATTTACCTTTGGCGCCCTCCGGTGAATTTTCCCCAGTAGTGGGGCTCCATAGTGGGATTTAATATTAGAATGACCGGTAAAAGTATTTAAAACAGTTTTATAATTTTTGGGTGACCAGGTGCACACGGGTCTTTTGGGTGACCAGGTGCACACGGGTCTTTTGGGTGACCAGGTGCACACGGGTCTTTTGGGTGACCAGGTGCACATGGGATTAATAGCAATCTGCATCCATCGCAATTTCTTAAAGTGCCCATAAAGCACCAAGGACGGCCCCGACCGAGACAGGGCCGTAGTGGGGCACTCCCCTAGCGGGCTATAGCAATAGAATGACGGGTAAAAATATTTAAAACCGTTTTATAAATTTTGGGTGACCAGGTGCACATGGGCCGTTTGGGTGACCAGGTGCACATGTGATTAATAGCAATCTGCATCCATCGCAATTTCTTAAAGTGCCCATAAAGCACCAAGGACGGCCCCGACCGAGACAGGGCCGTAGTGGGGCACTCCCCTAGCGGGCTATAGCAATAGAATGACGGGTAAAAATATTTAAAACCGTTTTATAAATTTTGGGTGACCAGGTGCACATGGGCCGTTTGGGTGACCAGGTGCACATGTGATTAATAGCAATCTGCATCCATCGCAATTTCTTAAAGTGCCCATAAAGCACCAAGGACGGCCCCGACCGAGACAGGGCCGTAGTGGGGCACTCCCCTAGCGGGCTATATCAATAGAATGACGGGTAAAAATATTTAAAACCGTTTTATAATTTTTAGGTGACCAGGTGCACACGGGTCTTTTGGGTGACCAGGTGCACACGGGTCTTTTGGGTGACCAGGTGCACATGGGATTAATAGCAATCTGCATCCATCGCAATTTCTTAAAGTGCCCATAAAGCACCAAGGACGGCCCCGACCGAGACAGGGCCGTAGTGGGGCACTCCCCTAGCGGGCTATATCAATAGAATGACGGGTAAAAATATTTAAAACCGTTTTATAATTTTTAGGTGACCAGGTGCACACGGGTCTTTTGGGTGACCAGGTGCACACGGGTCTTTTGGGTGACCAGGTGCACATGGGATTAATAGCAATCTGCATCCATCGCAATTTCTTAAAGTGCCCATAAAGCACCAAGGACGGCCCCGACCGAGACAGGGCCGTAGTGGGGCACTCCCCTAGCGGGCTATATCAATAGAATGACGGGTAAAAATATTTAAAACCGTTTTATAATTTTTAGGTGACCAGGTGCACACGGGTCTTTTGGGTGACCAGGTGCACACGGGTCTTTTGGGTGACCAGGTGCACATGGGATTAATAGCAATCTGCATCCATCGCAATTTCTTAAAGTGCCCATAAAGCACCAAGGACGGCCCCGACCGAGACAGGGCCGTAGTGGGGCACTCCCCTAGCGGGCTATAGCAATAGAATGACGGGTAAAAATATTTAAAACCGTTTTATAAATTTTGGGTGACCAGGTGCACATGGGCCGTTTGGGTGACCAGGTGCACATGTGATTAATAGCAATCTGCATCCATCGCAATTTCTTAAAGTGCCCATAAAGCACCAAGGACGGCCCCGACCGAGACAGGGCCGTAGTGGGGCACTCCCCTAGCGGGCTATATCAATAGAATGACGGGTAAAAATATTTAAAACCGTTTTATAATTTTTAGGTGACCAGGTGCACACGGGTCTTTTGGGTGACCAGGTGCACACGGGTCTTTTGGGTGACCAGGTGCACATGGGATTAATAGCAATCTGCATCCATCGCAATTTCTTAAAGTGCCCATAAAGCACCAAGGACGGCCCCGACCGAGACAGGGCCGTAGTGGGGCACTCCCCTAGCGGGCTATATCAATAGAATGACGGGTAAAAATATTTAAAACCGTTTTATAATTTTTAGGTGACCAGGTGCACACGGGTCTTTTGGGTGACCAGGTGCACACGGGTCTTTTGGGTGACCAGGTGCACATGGGATTAATAGCAATCTGCATCCATCGCAATTTCTTAAAGTGCCCATAAAGCACCAAGGACGGCCCCGACCGAGACAGGGCCGTAGTGGGGCACTCCCCTAGCGGGCTATAGCAATAGAATGACGGGTAAAAATATTTAAAACCGTTTTATAAATTTTGGGTGACCAGGTGCACATGGGCCGTTTGGGTGACCAGGTGCACATGTGATTAATAGCAATCTGCATCCATCGCAATTTCTTAAAGTGCCCATAAAGCACCAAGGACGGCCCCGACCGAGACAGGGCCGTAGTGGGGCACTCCCCTAGCGGGCTATATCAATAGAATGACGGGTAAAAATATTTAAAACCGTTTTATAATTTTTAGGTGACCAGGTGCACACGGGTCTTTTGGGTGACCAGGTGCACACGGGTCTTTTGGGTGACCAGGTGCACATGGGATTAATAGCAATCTGCATCCATCGCAATTTCTTAAAGTGCCCATAAAGCACCAAGGACGGCCCCGACCGAGACAGGGCCGTAGTGGGGCACTCCCCTAGCGGGCTATAGCAATAGAATGACGGGTAAAAATATTTAAAACCGTTTTATAATTTTTAGGTGACCAGGTGCACACGGGTCTTTTGGGTGACCAGGTGCACACGGGTCTTTTGGGTGACCAGGTGCACATGGGATTAATAGCAATCTGCATCCATCGCAATTTCTTAAAGTGCCCATAAAGCACCAAGGACGGCCCCGACCGAGACAGGGCCGTAGTGGGGCACTCCCCTAGCGGGCTATAGCAATAGAATGACGGGTAAAAATATTTAAAACCGTTTTATAAATTTTGGGTGACCAGGTGCACATGGGCCGTTTGGGTGACCAGGTGCACATGTGATTAATAGCAATCTGCATCCATCGCAATTTCTTAAAGTGCCCATAAAGCACCAAGGACGGCCCCGACCGAGACAGGGCCGTAGTGGGGCACTCCCCTAGCGGGCTATATCAATAGAATGACGGGTAAAAATATTTAAAACCGTTTTATAATTTTTAGGTGACCAGGTGCACACGGGTCTTTTGGGTGACCAGGTGCACACGGGTCTTTTGGGTGACCAGGTGCACATGGGATTAATAGCAATCTGCATCCATCGCAATTTCTTAAAGTGCCCATAAAGCACCAAGGACGGCCCCGACCGAGACAGGGCCGTAGTGGGGCACTCCCCTAGCGGGCTATATCAATAGAATGACGGGTAAAAATATTTAAAACCGTTTTATAATTTTTAGGTGACCAGGTGCACACGGGTCTTTTGGGTGACCAGGTGCACACGGGTCTTTTGGGTGACCAGGTGCACATGGGATTAATAGCAATCTGCATCCATCGCAATTTCTTAAAGTGCCCATAAAGCACCAAGGACGGCCCCGACCGAGACAGGGCCGTAGTGGGGCACTCCCCTAGCGGGCTATAGCAATAGAATGACGGGTAAAAATATTTAAAACCGTTTTATAAATTTTGGGTGACCAGGTGCACATGGGCCGTTTGGGTGACCAGGTGCACATGTGATTAATAGCAATCTGCATCCATCGCAATTTCTTAAAGTGCCCATAAAGCACCAAGGACGGCCCCGACCGAGACAGGGCCGTAGTGGGGCACTCCCCTAGCGGGCTATATCAATAGAATGACGGGTAAAAATATTTAAAACCGTTTTATAATTTTTAGGTGACCAGGTGCACACGGGTCTTTTGGGTGACCAGGTGCACACGGGTCTTTTGGGTGACCAGGTGCACATGGGATTAATAGCAATCTGCATCCATCGCAATTTCTTAAAGTGCCCATAAAGCACCAAGGACGGCCCCGACCGAGACAGGGCCGTAGTGGGGCACTCCCCTAGCGGGCTATATCAATAGAATGACGGGTAAAAATATTTAAAACCGTTTTATAATTTTTAGGTGACCAGGTGCACACGGGTCTTTTGGGTGACCAGGTGCACACGGGTCTTTTGGGTGACCAGGTGCACATGGGATTAATAGCAATCTGCATCCATCGCAATTTCTTAAAGTGCCCATAAAGCACCAAGGACGGCCCCGACCGAGACAGGGCCGTAGTGGGGCACTCCCCTAGCGGGCTATATCAATAGAATGACGGGTAAAAATATTTAAAACCGTTTTATAATTTTTAGGTGACCAGGTGCACACGGGTCTTTTGGGTGACCAGGTGCACACGGGTCTTTTGGGTGACCAGGTGCACACGGGTCTTTTGGGTGACCAGGTGCACACGGGTCTTTTGGGTGACCAGGTGCACACGGGTCTTTTGGGTGACCAGGTGCACACGGGTCTTTTGGGTGACCAGGTGCACACGGGTCTTTTGGGTGACCAGGTGCACACGGGTCTTTTGGGTGACCAGGTGCACGCCGGCCTTTGGGTGACCAGGTGCACACGGTCCTTTTGGGTGACCAGGTGCACGCCGGCCTTTGGGTGACCAGGTGCACGCCGGCCTTTGGGTGACCAGGTGCACACGGTCCTTTTGGGTGACCAGGTGCACGCCGGCCTTTGGGTGACCAGGTGCACGCCGGCCTTTGGGTGACCAGGTGCACATGGTCCTTTTGGGTGACCAGGTGCACGCCGGCCTTTGGGTGACCAGGTGCACATGGTCCTTTTGGGTGACCAGGTGCATGCCGGCCTTTGGGTGACCAGGTGCACACGGTTCTTTTGGGTGACCAGGTGCACATGGTCCTTTGGGTGACCAGGTGCACATGGTCCTTTGGGTGACCAGGTGCACATGGTCCTTTTGGGTGACCAGGTGCACATGGTCCTTTGGGTGACCAGGTGCACGCCGGCCTTTGGGTGACCAGGTGCACATGGTCCTTTGGGTGACCAGGTGCACGCCGGCCTTTGGGTGACCAGGTGCACACGGGTCTTTTGGGTGACCAGGTGCACGCCGGCCTTTGGGTGACCAGGTGCACACGGGTCTTTTGGGTGACCAGGTGCACGCCGGCCTTTGGGTGACCAGGTGCACACGGGTCTTTTGGGTGACCAGGTGCACACGGGTCTTTTGGGTGACCAGGTGCACACGGGTCTTTTGGGTGACCAGGTGCACGCCGGCCTTTGGGTGACCAGGTGCACACGGGTCTTTTGGGTGACCAGGTGCACGCCGGCCTTTGGGTGACCAGGTGCACACGGGTCTTTTGGGTGACCAGGTGCACGCCGGCCTTTGGGTGACCAGGTGCACACGGGTCTTTTGGGTGACCAGGTGCACGCCGGCCTTTGGGTGACCAGGTGCACACGGGTCTTTTGGGTGACCAGGTGCACGCCGGCCTTTGGGTGACCAGGTGCACACGGGTCTTTTGGGTGACCAGGTGCACGCCGGCCTTTGGGTGACCAGGTGCACACGGGTCTTTTGGGTGACCAGGTGCACGCCGGCCTTTGGGTGACCAGGTGCACACGGGTCTTTTGGGTGACCAGGTGCACGCCGGCCTTTGGGTGACCAGGTGCACACGGGTCTTTTGGGTGACCAGGTGCACGCCGGCCTTTGGGTGACCAGGTGCACACGGGTCTTTTGGGTGACCAGGTGCACGCCGGTCCTTTTGGGTGACCAGGTGCACAAGTTCCATTTGGGTGACCAGGTGCACGCGGTTCATAACAGCGCGGTTATCTGCTTTAATGTCCGAGGAGGGGTGCTTAAGTGTGGGTGCCCTGGTTCACCTGGTATGCGAGGTTGTGGAGGTGGGGGGGGGTCCCCTGCTGGTATCATCCCCGAAATAGAGGGGTGATACCCGGGTGGTGAGTAAGGGCCTACAAGCCTGGAGGTCAATAGCTCCAGGGGGTAAGCTCTACTGTCATGTCCGTAAATAGAGTGGTGTTACCCGGGTTTTGAACCATATTTAAATTTTTGGGTTACCAGATGCACGTTTTCAATCACCAGTTGCACGGAGGATTAATAGCAATCTGCATCCATCGCAATTTCTTAAAGTGTCCATAAAGCACCAAGGACGGCCCCGACCGAGACAGGGCCGTAGTGGGGCACTCCCCTAGCGGGCTATATCAATAGAATGACCGGTAAAATGATTTAAAACAGTTTTATAATTTTTGGGTTACCAGATGCACGTTTTCAATCACCAGTTGCACGGAGGATTAATAGCAATCTGCATCCATCGTGATTTCTTAAAGTGTCTAAAAAGCACCAAGGACGGCCCCGACCGAGACAGGGCCGTAGTGGGGCACTCCCCTAGCGGGCTATATCAATAGAATGACCGGTAAAATGATTTAAAACAGTTTTATAATTTTTGGGTTACCAGATGCACGTTTTCAATCACCAGTTGCACGGAGGATTAATAGCAATCTGCATCCATCGTGATTTCTTAAAGTGTCTAAAAAGCACCCAAGGACGGCCCCGACCGAGACAGGGCCGTAGTGGGGCACTCCCCTAGCGGGCTATATCAATAGAATGACCGGTAAAATGATTTAAAACAGTTTTATAATTTTTGGGTTACCAGATGCACGTTTTCAATCACCAGTTGCACGGAGGATTAATAGCAATCTGCATCCATCGTGATTTCTTAAAGTGTCTAAAAAGCACCCAAGGACGGCCCCGACCGAGACAGGGCCGTAGTGGGGCACTCCCCTAGCGGGCTATATCAATAGAATGACCGGTAAAATGATTTAAAACAGTTTTATAATTTTTGGGTTACCAGATGCACGTTTTCAATCACCAGTTGCACGGAGGATTAATAGCAATCTGCATCCATCGTGATTTCTTAAAGTGTCTAAAAAGCACCCAAGGACGGCCCTGACAGAGAGAGGGCCGTAGTGGGGCACTCCCCTAGCGGGCTATATCAATAGAATGACGGGTAAAAGTATTTAAAACCGTTTTATAATTTTTGGGTTACCAGATGCACGTTTTCAATCACCAGGTGCACGGAGGAAAATGAGCATTTGCATCCATAGTCATGTCTTAAACCGTCCATAAAGCACTCTTGGCCGGCCCCGGCAGAGAGAGAAAGAGATGGTGGAAAAAAAAAAAAATCATCATCAGACCTTCCATAAATAATTCGGGCCGGCCCCCATTGCTAAAGGTCCGTAGTAGGGTGCGCCATAAGCGGACATGAATAGATGGAACACCGCTAACCGCATAGAGAACCGTGTTTTGGGTGACCAGGTGCACGTTTTCAATCACCAGTTGCACATTTTCAATCACCAGTTGCACGGAGGATTAATAGCAATCTGCATCCATCGCGATTTCTTAAAGTGTCTATAAAGCACTCAGGTCGGCCCCGACCGAGACAGGGCCTTAGTGGGGTGCTCCCATAGCGGGGAACAATGAGAGGGGTGCCTTTAAATTCATTTTGAACCATATTTGAAATTTTGGGTTACCAGATGCACGTTTTCAATCACCAGTTGCACGGAGGATTAATAGCAATCTGCATCCATCGTGATTTCTTAAAGTGTCTAAAAAGCACCCAAGGACGGCCCTGACAGAGAGAGGGCCGTAGTGGGGCACTCCCCTAGCGGGCTATATCAATAGAATGACGGGTAAAAGTATTTAAAACCGTTTTATAATTTTTGGGTTACCAGATGCACGTTTTCAATCACCAGGTGCACGGAGGAAAATGAGCATTTGCATCCATAGTCATGTTTTAAACCGTCCATAAAGCACTCAGGGCCGGCCCCGGCAGAGAGAGAAAAAGAGGGGAAAAGTGTTGAAAAAAAAAAAAAAATCCTACCTTCCATAAATAATTGGGACCGGCCCCCATTGAAAAGGTCCGTAGTAGGGTGCGCCATAACCGGACATGAATATATGTAACACCGCTAACCGCATAGAGAACCGTGTTTTGGGTGACCAGGTGCACGTTTTCAATCACCAGTTGCACGGAGAGAGAAAAAAGTAATCATACCTTCCATAAATAATTGGGACCGGCCCCCATTGAAAAGGTCCGTAGTAGGGTGCGCCATAACCGGACATGAATATATGTAACACCGCTAACCGCATAGAGAACCGTGTTTTGGGTGACCAGGTGCACGTTTTCAATCACCAGTTGCACGGAGAGAGAAAAAAGTAATCATACCTTCCATAAATAATTCAGGCCGGCCCCCATTGCTAAAGGTCCGTAGTAGGGTGCATCATTATCGGACATGTATATCTGTAACACCGCTAACCGCATAGAGAACCGTGTTTTGGGTGACCAGGTGCACGTTTTCAATCACCAGTTGCACGTTTTCAATCACCAGGTGCACGGCTGTGAAAAGTGGGACTCTGTCATTTTTTCGACCAATTTCTGTAATTTTCAAAAAATGATTAAAAATACTTCCCGAAGGGCTAGAGGTCCCAAATTTCGTCTCATACCCTCTCTCGTGATGGGCAACAATTACATAATGTAAAAAAAAATTCGCATGAACAGGAACCTATGCATCCTGTGACATTCACTTTTTTCCCAAAACTTGAAACACGATTTCCTATTAAAATGTTTTATACAAAAACGTTTTTAATTGAATGTAAATGCTCGTCTATTTATGCACTTTCGTGCAAAAAAAACCCCATCCAGATCGGATGTGTA
>NW_028322085.1:0-35221 GCF_057628025.1 Oncorhynchus mykiss
TTCCCGATTTTTCCCCGATTTTTTCCCGATTTTTCCCCGATTTTTTCCCCGATATTTTCCCGATATTTTCCCGATTTTCCCCGATTTTTTCCCGATTTTTTCCGATTTTTCCCCGATTTTTCCCCGATTTTTTCCCGATTTTTTTCCCGATATTTTCCCGATATTTTCCCGATTTTTCCGAATTTTTCCCCGATTTTTTCCCGATTTTTTCCGATTTTTCCCCGATTTTTCCCCGATTTTTCCCCGATTTTTTCCCGATATTTTCCCGATTTTTCCCGATTTTTCCCGATTTTTTCCCGATTTTTTCCCCGATTTTTTCCCGATTTTTTCCCCGATTTTTTCCCGATTTTTTCCCGATATTTTCCCGATATTTTCCCGATTTTCCCCGATTTTTTCCCGATTTTTCCCCGATTTTTTCCCCGATTTTTTCCCGATATTTTCCCGATTTTTCCCGATTTTTTCCCGATTTTTTCCCGATTTTTTCCCGATTTTTCCCGATTTTTCGCCGATTTTTTCCCGATTTTTTTCCAGATTTTTCCCGATTTTTTCCCGATTTTTTCCCCGATTTTTTCCCGATTTTTTCCCGATATTTTCCCGATATTTTCCCGATTTTTCCCCGATTTTTTCCCGATTTTTTCCCGATATTTTCCCGATTTTTCCAAATTTTTTCCCGATTTTTTCCCGATTTTTTCCCGATTTTTTCCCGATTTTTTCCCGATTTTTCGCCGATTTTTTTCCAGATTTTTCCCGATTTTTTCCCGATTTTTTCCCCGATTTTTTCCCGATTTTTTCCCGATATTTTCCCGATATTTTCCCGATTTTTCCCCGATTTTTTCCCGATTTTTCGCCGATTTTTTTCCAGATTTTTCCCGATTTTTTCCCGATTTTTTCCCCGATTTTTTCCCGATTTTTTCCCGATATTTTCCCGATATTTTCCCGATTTTTCCCCGATTTTTTCCCGATTTTTCCCCGATTTTTTCCCCGATATTTTCCCGATATTTTCCCGATTTTTCCCCGATTTTTTCCCGATTTTTTCCGATTTTTCCCCGATTTTTCCCCGATTTTTTCCCCGATTTTTTCCCGATATTTTCCCGATTTTTCCCGATTTTTCCCGATTTTTTCCCGATTTTTCCCCGATTTTTTCCCGATATTTTCCCGATTTTTCCCGATTTTTCCCGATTTTTTCCCGATTTTTTCCCGATATTTTCCCGATTTTTCCCGATTTTTTCCCGATTTTTTCCCGATTTTTTCCCGATTTTTTCCCGATTTTTCGCCGATTTTTTCCCGATTTTTTTCCAGATTTTTCCCGATTTTTTCCCGATTTTTTCCCCGATTTTTTCCCGATTTTTTCCCGATATTTTCCCGATATTTTCCCGATTTTTCCCCGATTTTTTCCCGATTTTTCCCCGATTTTTTCCCCGATATTTTCCCGATATTTTCCCGATTTTTCCCCGATTTTTTCCCGATTTTTTCCGATTTTTCCCCGATTTTTCCCCGATTTTTTCCCGATTTTTTCCCGATATTTTCCCGATATTTTCCCGATTTTTCCGAATTTTTCCCCGATTTTTTCCCGATTTTTTCCGATTTTTCCCCGATTTTTCCCCGATTTTTTCCCCGATTTTTTCCCGATTTTTTCCCGATATTTTCCCGATATTTTCCCGATTTTTCCCCGATTTTTTCCCGATTTTTCCCCGATTTTTTCCCCGATTTTTTCCCGATATTTTCCCGATTTTTCCCGATTTTTTCCCGATTTTTTCCCGATTTTTTCCCGATTTTTTCCCGATTTTTCGCCGATTTTTTCCCGATTTTTTTCCCGATTTTTCCCGATTTTTTCCCGATTTTTTCCCCGATTTTTTCCCGATTTTTTCCCGATATTTTCCCGATATTTTCCCGATTTTTCCCCGATTTTTTCCCGATTTTTTCCCGATATTTTCCCGATTTTTCCAAATTTTTTCCCGATTTTTTTCCCGATTTTTCCCGATTTTTTCCCGATTTTTTCCCGATTTTTCGCCGATTTTTTTTCCAGATTTTTTCCGATTTTTTCCCGATTTTTTCCCCGATTTTTTCCCGATTTTTTCCCGATATTTTCCCGATATTTTCCCGATTTTTCCCCGATTTTTTCCCGATTTTTCCCCGATTTTTTCCCGATTTTTTCCCCGATTTTTTCCCGATTTTTTCCCGATATTTTCCCGATATTTTCCCGATTTTTCCCCGATTTTTTCCCGATTTTTCCCCGATTTTTTCCCCGATTTTTTCCCGATTTTTTCCCGATTTTTTCCCGATTTTTCGCCGATTTTTTCCCGATTTTTCCCGATTTTTTCCCGATTTTTTCCCGATATTTTCCCGATTTTTCCCGATTTTTCCCGATTTTTTCCCGATTTTTTCCCGATTTTTCCCCGATTTTTTCCCGATATTTTCCCGATTTTTCCAGATTTTTCCCGATTTTTTCCCGATTTTTTCCCGATATTTTCCCGATTTTTCCCGATTTTTTCTCGATTTTTTCCCGATTTTTTCCCGATTTTTCGCCGATTTTTTCCCGATTTTTTTCCAGATTTTTCCCGATTTTTTCCCGATTTTTTCCCCGATTTTTTCCCGATTTTTTCCCGATATTTTCCCGATATTTTCCCGATTTTTCCCCGATTTTTTCCCGATTTTTCCCCGATTTTTTCCCCGATATTTTCCCGATATTTTCCCGATTTTTCCCCGATTTTTTCCCGATTTTTTCCGATTTTTCCCCGATTTTTCCCCGATTTTTTCCCGATTTTTTCCCGATATTTTCCCGATATTTTCCCGATTTTTCCGAATTTTTCCCCGATTTTTTCCCGATTTTTTCCGATTTTTCCCCGATTTTTCCCCGATTTTTTCCCCGATTTTTTCCCGATATTTTCCCGATTTTTCCCGATTTTTCCCGATTTTTTCCCGATTTTTTCCCCGATTTTTTCCCGATTTTTTCCCCGATTTTTTCCCGATTTTTTCCCGATATTTTCCCGATATTTTCCCGATTTTTCCCCGATTTTTCCCGATTTTTCCCCGATTTTTTCCCCGATTTTTTCCCGAAATTTTCCCGATTTTTCCCGATTTTTTCCCGATTTTTTCCCGATTTTTTCCCGATTTTTTCCCGATTTTTCGCCGATTTTTTCCCGATTTTTTTCCAGATTTTTCCCGATTTTTTCCCGATTTTTTCCCCGATTTTTTCCCGATTTTTTCCCGATATTTTCCCGATATTTTCCCGATTTTTCCCCGATTTTTTCCCGATTTTTTCCCGATATTTTCCCGATTTTTCCAAATTTTTTCCCGATTTTTTCCCGATTTTTTCCCGATTTTTTCCCGATTTTTTCCCGATTTTTCGCCGATTTTTTTCCAGATTTTTCCCGATTTTTTCCCGATTTTTTCCCCGATTTTTTCCCGATTTTTTCCCGATATTTTCCCGATATTTTCCCGATTTTTCCCCGATTTTTTCCCGATTTTTCCCCGATTTTTTCCCCGATTTTTTCCCGATATTTTCCCGATTTTTCCCGATTTTTTCCCGATTTTTTCCCGATTTTTTCCCGATTTTTTCCCGATTTTTCGCCGATTTTTTCCCGATTTTTTTCCAGATTTTTCCCGATTTTTTCCCGATTTTTTCCCCGATTTTTTCCCGATTTTTTCCCGATATTTTCCCGATATTTTCCCGATTTTTCCCCGATTTTTTCCCGATTTTTTCCCGATATTTTCCCGATTTTTCCAAATTTTTTCCCGATTTTTTCCCGATTTTTTCCCGATTTTTTCCCGATTTTTTCCCGATTTTTCGCCGATTTTTTTCCAGATTTTTCCCGATTTTTTTCCCGATTTTTTCCCCGATTTTTTCCCGATTTTTTCCCGATATTTTCCCGATATTTTCCCGATTTTTCCCCGATTTTTTCCCGATTTTTCCCCGATTTTTTCCCCGATATTTTCCCGATATTTTCCCGATTTTTCCCCGATTTTTTCCCGATTTTTTCCGATTTTTCCCCGATTTTTTCCCGATTTTTTCCCGATTTTTCGCCGATTTTTTCCCGATTTTTTTCCCGATTTTTCCCGATTTTTTCCCGATTTTTTCCCCGATTTTTTCCCGATTTTTTCCCGATATTTTCCCGATTTTTTCCCGATATTTTCCCGATATTTTCCCGATTTTTTCCGATTTTTCCCCGATTTTTCCCCGATTTTTTCCCCGATTTTTTCCCGATATTTTCCCGATTTTTCCCGATTTTTCCCGATTTTTTCCCGATTTTTTCCCCGATTTTTTCCCGATTTTTTCCCCGATTTTTTCCCGATTTTTTCCCGATATTTTCCCGATATTTTCCCGATTTTTCCCCGATTTTTTCCCGATTTTTCCCCGATTTTTTCCCCGATTTTTTCCCGATTTTTTCCCGATTTTTTCCCGATTTTTTCCCGATTTTTCGCCGATTTTTTCCAGATTTTTTCCCGATATTTTCCCGATTTTTTCCCGATTTTTCCCCGATTTTTTCCCCGATTTTTTCCCGATTTTTTCCCGATTTTTTCCCGATTTTTTCCCGATTTTTCGCCGATTTTTTCCAGATTTTTTCCCGATATTTTCCCGATATTTTCCCGATTTTTCCCCGATTTTTTCCCGATTTTTCCCCGATTTTTTCCCGATATTTTCCCGATTTTTCCCGATTTTTTCCCGATTTTTTCCCGATTTTTTCCCGATTTTTCCCCGATTTTTTCCCGATTTTTTCCCGATATTTTCCCGATTTTTCCAAATTTTTTCCCGATTTTTTCCCGATTTTTTCCCGATTTTTTCCCGATTTTTTCCCGATTTTTCGCCGATTTTTTTCCAGATTTTTCCCGATTTTTTCCCGATTTTTTCCCCGATTTTTTCCCGATTTTTTCCCGATATTTTCCCGATATTTTCCCGATTTTTCCCCGATTTTTTCCCGATTTTTCCCCGATTTTTTCCCCGATTTTTTCCCGATATTTTCCCGATTTTTCCCGATTTTTTCCCGATTTTTTCCCGATTTTTTCCCGATTTTTTCCCGATTTTTCGCCGATTTTTTCCCGATTTTTTTCCAGATTTTTCCCGATTTTTTCCCGATTTTTTCCCCGATTTTTTCCCGATTTTTTCCCGATATTTTCCCGATATTTTCCCGATTTTTCCCCGATTTTTTCCCGATTTTTTCCCGATATTTTCCCGATTTTTCCAAATTTTTTCCCGATTTTTTCCCGATTTTTTCCCGATTTTTTCCCGATTTTTTCCCGATTTTTCGCCGATTTTTTTCCAGATTTTTCCCGATTTTTTTCCCGATTTTTTCCCCGATTTTTTCCCGATTTTTTCCCGATATTTTCCCGATATTTTCCCGATTTTTCCCCGATTTTTTCCCGATTTTTCCCCGATTTTTTCCCCGATATTTTCCCGATATTTTCCCGATTTTTCCCCGATTTTTTCCCGATTTTTTCCGATTTTTCCCCGATTTTTTCCCGATTTTTTCCCGATTTTTTCCCGATATTTTCCCGATATTTTCCCGATTTTTCCCCGATTTTTTCCCGATTTTTCCCCGATTTTTTCCCCGATTTTTTCCCGATTTTTTCCCGATTTTTTCCCGATTTTTTCCCGATTTTTCGCCGATTTTTTCCAGATTTTTTCCCGATATTTTCCCGATATTTTCCCGATTTTTCCCCGATTTTTTCCCGATTTTTTCCCGATATTTTCCCGATTTTTTCCCGATTTTTCCCCGATTTTTTCCCCGATTTTTTCCCGATATTTTCCCGATTTTTCCCGATTTTTTCCCGATTTTTTCCCGATTTTTTCCCGATTTTTTCCCGATTTTTCGCCGATTTTTTCCCGATTTTTTTCCAGATTTTTCCCGATTTTTTCCCGATTTTTTCCCCGATTTTTTCCCGATTTTTTCCCGATATTTTCCCGATATTTTCCCGATTTTTCCCCGATTTTTTCCCGATTTTTTCCCGATATTTTCCCGATTTTTCCAATTTTTTTCCCGATTTTTTCCCGATTTTTTCCCGATTTTTTCCCGATTTTTTCCCGATTTTTCGCCGATTTTTTTCCAGATTTTTCCCGATTTTTCCCCGATTTTTTCCCGATTTTTCCCCGATTTTTTCCCCGATATTTTCCCGATATTTTCCCGATTTTTCCCCGATTTTTTCCCGATTTTTTCCGATTTTTCCCCGATTTTTCCCCGATTTTTTCCCCGATTTTTTCCCGATATTTTCCCGATTTTTCCCGAATTTTCCCGATTTTTTCCCGATTTTTTCCCGATTTTTCCCCGATTTTTTCCCGATATTTTCCCGATTTTTCCAGATTTTTCCCGATTTTTTCCCGATTTTTTCCCGATATTTTCCCGATTTTTCCCGATTTTTTCTCGATTTTTTCCCGATTTTTTCCCGATTTTTCGCCGATTTTTTCCCGATTTTTTTCCAGATTTTTCCCGATTTTTTCCCGATTTTTTCCCCGATTTTTTCCCG
Source organism: Oncorhynchus mykiss (assembly GCF_057628025.1). Taxonomy (NCBI): domain Eukaryota; kingdom Metazoa; phylum Chordata; class Actinopteri; order Salmoniformes; family Salmonidae; genus Oncorhynchus; species Oncorhynchus mykiss. The sequence goes on from NW_028322085.1 coordinate 6,460, forward strand.
ATTTTTTCCCGATATTTTCCCGATATTTTCCCGATTTTTCCCCGATTTTTTCCCGATTTTTCCCCGATTTTTTCCCCGATATTTTCCCGATTTTTCCGAATTTTTCCCCGATTTTTTCCCGATTTTTTCCGATTTTTCCCCGATTTTTCCCCGATTTTTTCCCCGATTTTTTCCCGATATTTTCCCGATTTTTCCCGATTTTTCCCGATTTTTTCCCGATTTTTTCCCCGATTTTTTCCCGATTTTTTCCCCGATTTTTTCCCGATTTTTTCCCGATATTTTCCCGATATTTTCCCGATTTTTCCCCGATTTTTTCCCGATTTTTCCCCGATTTTTTCCCCGATTTTTTCCCGAAATTTTCCCGATTTTTCCCGATTTTTTCCCGATTTTTTCCCGATTTTTTCCCGATTTTTTCCCGATTTTTCGCCGATTTTTTCCCGATTTTTTTCCAGATTTTTCCCGATTTTTTCCCGATTTTTTCCCCGATTTTTTCCCGATTTTTTCCCGATATTTTCACGATATTTTCCCGATTTTTCCCCGATTTTTTCCCGATTTTTTCCCGATATTTTCCCGATTTTTCCAAATTTTTTCCCGATTTTTTCCCGATTTTTTCCCGATTTTTTCCCGATTTTTTCCCGATTTTTCGCCGATTTTTTTCCAGATTTTTCCCGATTTTTTCCCGATTTTTTCCCCGATTTTTTCCCGATTTTTTCCCGATATTTTCCCGATATTTTCCCGATTTTTCCCCGATTTTTTCCCGATTTTTCCCCGATTTTTTCCCCGATTTTTTCCCGATATTTTCCCGATTTTTCCCGATTTTTTCCCGATTTTTTCCCGATTTTTTCCCGATTTTTTCCCGATTTTTCGCCGATTTTTTCCCGATTTTTTTCCAGATTTTTCCCGATTTTTTCCCGATTTTTTCCCCGATTTTTCCCCGATTTTTTCCCCGATTTTTTCCCGATATTTTCCCGATTTTTCCCGATTTTTTCCCGATTTTTTCCCGATTTTTTCCCGATTTTTTCCCGATTTTTCGCCGATTTTTTCCCGATTTTTTTCCAGATTTTTCCCGATTTTTTCCCGATTTTTTCCCCGATTTTTTCCCGATTTTTTCCCGATATTTTCCCGATATTTTCCCGATTTTTCCCCGATTTTTTCCCGATTTTTTCCCGATATTTTCCCGATTTTTCCAAATTTTTTCCCGATTTTTTCCCGATTTTTTCCCGATATTTTCCCGATTTTTCCCGATTTTTTTCCCGATTTTTTCCCCGATTTTTTCCCGATTTTTTCCCGATATTTTCCCGATATTTTCCCGATTTTTCCCCGATTTTTTCCCGATTTTTCCCCGATTTTTCCCCGATTTTTTCCCGATTTTTTCCCGATTTTTCGCCGATTTTTTCCCGATTTTTTTCCAGATTTTTCCCGATTTTTTCCCGATTTTTTCCCCGATTTTTTCCCGATTTTTTCCCGATATTTTCCCGATTTTTTCCCGATATTTTCCCGATATTTTCCCGATTTTTTCCGATTTTTCCCCGATTTTTCCCCGATTTTTTCCCCGATTTTTTCCCGATATTTTCCCGATTTTTCCCGATTTTTCCCGATTTTTTCCCGATTTTTTCCCCGATTTTTTCCCGATTTTTTCCCCGATTTTTTCCCGATTTTTTCCCGATATTTTCCCGATATTTTCCCGATTTTTCCCCGATTTTTTCCCGATTTTTCCCCGATTTTTTCCCCGATTTTTTCCCGATTTTTTCCCGATTTTTTCCCGATTTTTTCCCGATTTTTCGCCGATTTTTTCCAGATTTTTTCCCGATATTTTCCCGATATTTTCCCGATTTTTCCCCGATTTTTTCCCGATTTTTTCCCGATTTTTTCCCGATATTTTCCCGATTTTTCCCGATTTTTTCCCGATTTTTTCCCGATTTTTTCCCGATTTTTCCCCGATTTTTTCCCGATTTTTTCCCGATATTTCCCCGATTTTTTCCCGATTTTTCCCCGATTTTTCCCCGATTTTTTCCCGATTTTTTCCCGATTTTTCGCCGATTTTTTCCCGATTTTTTTCCAGATTTTTCCCGATTTTTTCCCGATTTTTTCCCCGATTTTTTCCCGATTTTTTCCCGATATTTTCCCGATTTTTTCCCGATATTTTCCCGATATTTTCCCGATTTTTTCCGATTTTTCCCCGATTTTTCCCCGATTTTTTCCCCGATTTTTTCCCGATATTTTCCCGATTTTTCCCGATTTTTCCCGATTTTTTCCCGATTTTTTCCCCGATTTTTTCCCGATTTTTTCCCCGATTTTTTCCCGATTTTTTCCCGATATTTTCCCGATATTTTCCCGATTTTTCCCCGATTTTTTCCCGATTTTTCCCCGATTTTTTCCCCGATTTTTTCCCGATTTTTTCCCGATTTTTTCCCGATTTTTTCCCGATTTTTCGCCGATTTTTTCCAGATTTTTTCCCGATATTTTCCCGATTTTTTCCCGATTTTTCCCCGATTTTTTCCCCGATTTTTTCCCGATTTTTTCCCGATTTTTTCCCGATTTTTTCCCGATTTTTCGCCGATTTTTTCCAGATTTTTTCCCGATATTTTCCCGATATTTTCCCGATTTTTCCCCGATTTTTTCCCGATTTTTTCCCGATTTTTTCCCGATATTTTCCCGATTTTTCCCGATTTTTTCCCGATTTTTTCCCGATTTTTTCCCGATTTTTCCCCGATTTTTTCCCGATTTTTTCCCGATATTTTCCCGATTTTTCCAAATTTTTTCCCGATTTTTTCCCGATTTTTTCCCGATTTTTTCCCGATTTTTTCCCGATTTTTCGCCGATTTTTTTCCAGATTTTTCCCGATTTTTTCCCGATTTTTTCCCCGATTTTTTCCCGATTTTTTCCCGATATTTTCCCGATATTTTCCCGATTTTTCCCCGATTTTTTCCCGATTTTTCCCCGATTTTTTCCCCGATTTTTTCCCTATATTTTCCCGATTTTTCCCGATTTTTTCCCGATTTTTTCCCGATTTTTTCCCGATTTTTTCCCGATTTTTCGCCGATTTTTTCCCGATTTTTTTCCAGATTTTTCCCGATTTTTTCCCGATTTTTTCCCCGATTTTTTCCCGATTTTTTCCCGATATTTTCCCGATATTTTCCCGATTTTTCCCCGATTTTCTCCCGATTTTTTCCCGATATTTTCCCGATTTTTCCAAATTTTTTCCCGATTTTTTCCCGATTTTTTCCCGATTTTTTCCCGATTTTTTCCCGATTTTTCGCCGATTTTTTTCCAGATTTTTCCCGATTTTTTTCCCGATTTTTTCCCCGATTTTTTCCCGATTTTTTCCCGATATTTTCCCGATATTTTCCCGATTTTTCCCCGATTTTTTCCCGATTTTTCCCCGATTTTTTCCCCGATATTTTCCCGATATTTTCCCGATTTTTCCCCGATTTTTTCCCGATTTTTTCCGATTTTTCCCCGATTTTTTCCCGATTTTTTCCCGATTTTTTCCCGATATTTTCCCGATATTTTCCCGATTTTTCCCCGATTTTTTCCCGATTTTTCCCCGATTTTTTCCCCGATTTTTTCCCGATTTTTTCCCGATTTTTTCCCGATTTTTTCCCGATTTTTCGCCGATTTTTTCCAGATTTTTTCCCGATATTTTCCCGATATTTTCCCGATTTTTCCCCGATTTTTTCCCGATTTTTTCCCGATTTTTTCCCGATATTTTCCCGATTTTTCCCGATTTTTTCCCGATTTTTTCCCGATTTTTTCCCGATTTTTCCCCGATTTTTTCCCCGATTTTTTCCCGATATTTTCCCGATTTTTCCCGATTTTTTCCCGATTTTTTCCCGATTTTTTCCCGATTTTTTCCCGATTTTTCGCCGATTTTTTCCCGATTTTTTTCCAGATTTTTCCCGATTTTTTCCCGATTTTTTCCCCGATTTTTTCCCGATTTTTTCCCGATATTTTCCCGATATTTTCCCGATTTTTCCCCGATTTTTTCCCGATTTTTTCCCGATATTTTCCCGATTTTTCCAAATTTTTTCCCGATTTTTTCCCGATATTTTCCCGATTTTTCCCGATTTTTTCCCGATTTTTTCCCGATTTTTTCCCGATTTTTTCCCGATTTTTCGCCGATTTTTTCCCGATTTTTTTCCAGATTTTTCCCGATTTTTTCCCGATTTTTTCCCCGATTTTTTCCCGATTTTTTCCCGATATTTTCCCGATATTTTCCCGATTTTTCCCCGATTTTTTCCCGATTTTTTCCCGATATTTTCCCGATTTTTCCAAATTTTTTCCCGATTTTTTCCCGATTTTTTCCCGATTTTTTCCCGATTTTTTCCCGATTTTTCGCCGATTTTTTTCCAGATTTTTCCCGATTTTTTTCCCGATTTTTTCCCCGATTTTTTCCCGATTTTTTCCCGATATTTTCCCGATTTTTCCCGATTTTTTTCCCGATTTTTTCCCCGATTTTTTCCCGATTTTTTCCCGATATTTTCCCGATATTTTCCCGATTTTTCCCCGATTTTTTCCCGATTTTTCCCCGATTTTTCCCCGATTTTTTCCCGATTTTTTCCCGATTTTTCGCCGATTTTTTCCCGATTTTTTTCCAGATTTTTCCCGATTTTTTCCCGATTTTTTCCCCGATTTTTTCCCGATTTTTTCCCGATATTTTCCCGATTTTTTCCCGATATTTTCCCGATATTTTCCCGATTTTTTCCGATTTTTCCCCGATTTTTCCCCGATTTTTTCCCCGATTTTTTCCCGATATTTTCCCGATTTTTCCCGATTTTTCCCGATTTTTTCCCGATTTTTTCCCCGATTTTTTCCCGATTTTTTCCCCGATTTTTTCCCGATTTTTTCCCGATATTTTCCCGATATTTTCCCGATTTTTCCCCGATTTTTTCCCGATTTTTCCCCGATTTTTTCCCCGATTTTTTCCCGATTTTTTCCCGATTTTTTCCCGATTTTTTCCCGATTTTTCGCCGATTTTTTCCAGATTTTTTCCCGATATTTTCCCGATATTTTCCCGATTTTTCCCCGATTTTTTCCCGATTTTTTCCCGATTTTTTCCCGATATTTTCCCGATTTTTCCCGATTTTTTCCCGATTTTTTCCCGATTTTTTCCCGATTTTTCCCCGATTTTTTCCCGATTTTTTCCCGATATTTCCCCGATTTTTTCCCGATTTTTCCCCGATTTTTCCCCGATTTTTTCCCGATTTTTTCCCGATTTTTCGCCGATTTTTTCCCGATTTTTTTCCAGATTTTTCCCGATTTTTTCCCGATTTTTTCCCCGATTTTTTCCCGATTTTTTCCCGATATTTTCCCGATTTTTTCCCGATATTTTCCCGATATTTTCCCGATTTTTTCCGATTTTTCCCCGATTTTTCCCCGATTTTTTCCCCGATTTTTTCCCGATATTTTCCCGATTTTTCCCGATTTTTCCCGATTTTTTCCCGATTTTTTCCCCGATTTTTTCCCGATTTTTTCCCCGATTTTTTCCCGATTTTTTCCCGATATTTTCCCGATATTTTCCCGATTTTTCCCCGATTTTTTCCCGATTTTTCCCCGATTTTTTCCCCGATTTTTTCCCGATTTTTTCCCGATTTTTTCCCGATTTTTTCCCGATTTTTCGCCGATTTTTTCCAGATTTTTTCCCGATATTTTCCCGATTTTTTCCCGATTTTTCCCCGATTTTTTCCCCGATTTTTTCCCGATTTTTTCCCGATTTTTTCCCGATTTTTTCCCGATTTTTCGCCGATTTTTTCCAGATTTTTTCCCGATATTTTCCCGATATTTTCCCGATTTTTCCCCGATTTTTTCCCGATTTTTTCCCGATTTTTTCCCGATATTTTCCCGATTTTTCCCGATTTTTTCCCGATTTTTTCCCGATTTTTTCCCGATTTTTCCCCGATTTTTTCCCGATTTTTTCCCGATATTTTCCCGATTTTTCCAAATTTTTTCCCGATTTTTTCCCGATTTTTTCCCGATTTTTTCCCGATTTTTTCCCGATTTTTCGCCGATTTTTTTCCAGATTTTTCCCGATTTTTTCCCGATTTTTTCCCCGATTTTTTCCCGATTTTTTCCCGATATTTTCCCGATATTTTCCCGATTTTTCCCCGATTTTTTCCCGATTTTTCCCCGATTTTTTCCCCGATTTTTTCCCTATATTTTCCCGATTTTTCCCGATTTTTTCCCGATTTTTTCCCGATTTTTTCCCGATTTTTTCCCGATTTTTCGCCGATTTTTTCCCGATTTTTTTCCAGATTTTTCCCGATTTTTTCCCGATTTTTTCCCCGATTTTTTCCCGATTTTTTCCCGATATTTTCCCGATATTTTCCCGATTTTTCCCCGATTTTTTCCCGATTTTTTCCCGATATTTTCCCGATTTTTCCAAATTTTTTCCCGATTTTTTCCCGATTTTTTCCCGATTTTTTCCCGATTTTTTCCCGATTTTTCGCCGATTTTTTTCCAGATTTTTCCCGATTTTTTTCCCGATTTTTTCCCCGATTTTTTCCCGATTTTTTCCCGATATTTTCCCGATATTTTCCCGATTTTTCCCCGATTTTTTCCCGATTTTTCCCCGATTTTTTCCCCGATATTTTCCCGATATTTTCCCGATTTTTCCCCGATTTTTTCCCGATTTTTTCCGATTTTTCCCCGATTTTTTCCCGATTTTTTCCCGATTTTTTCCCGATATTTTCCCGATATTTTCCCGATTTTTCCCCGATTTTTTCCCGATTTTTCCCCGATTTTTTCCCCGATTTTTTCCCGATTTTTTCCCGATTTTTTCCCGATTTTTTCCCGATTTTTCGCCGATTTTTTCCAGATTTTTTCCCGATATTTTCCCGATATTTTCCCGATTTTTCCCCGATTTTTTCCCGATTTTTTCCCGATTTTTTCCCGATATTTTCCCGATTTTTCCCGATTTTTTCCCGATTTTTTCCCGATTTTTTCCCGATTTTTCGCCGATTTTTTCCCGATTTTTTCCCGATTTTTTCCCGATATTTTCCCGATTTTTCCCGATTTTTTCCCGATTTTTTCCCGATTTTTTCCCGATTTTTCGCCGATTTTTTCCCGATTTTTTTCCAGATTTTTCCCGATTTTTTCCCGATTTTTTCCCCGATTTTTTCCCGATTTTTTCCCGATATTTTCCCGATTTTTCCCCGATTTTTTCCCGATTTTTCCCCGATTTTTTCCCCGATTTTTTCCCCGTTTTTTTCCCGATATTTTCCCGATTTTTCCCGATTTTTCCCGATTTTTTCCCGATTTTTTCCCCGATTTTTTCCCGATTTTTTCCCGATTTTTTCCCGATTTTTCCCGATTTTTCCCCCGATTTTTTCCCGATATTTTCCCGATATTTTCCCGATTCCCCAATTATTCCCAATCCCTGGATGAATTTTTGCGAGTTGCATTGCAATACGGAAATAATATTACACTTTTCCATTCACTCACTCTGGATGAATTTTTGCAAGTTGCATTGCAATACGGAAATAATATTACACTTTTCCATTAACAAAGTTCTAAATCATGTTTTGATTCACTTCTGGATTGTTTCGATTCACTCTGGATGACATTTTTTTGCTGTACTGTTTCATTGATGAATCGATGAATCGATGAATTTTGCAAGTTGCATTGCAATACGGAAATAATATTACACTTTTCCATTCACTCACTCTGGATGAATTTTTGCAAGTTGCATTGCAATATACGGAAATAATATTACACTTTTCCATTAACAAAGTTCTAAATCACTCACTGGATGAATTTTTCAAGTTGGATTGCAATACGGAAATAATATTACACTTTTCCATTAACAAAGTTCTAAATCATGTTGTGATTCACTTTTGGATTGTTTCGATTCACTCTGAATGACATTTTTTTGCTGTACTGTTTCATTGATGAGTCGATGAATCGATGAATTTTGCAAGTTGCATTGCAATACGGAAATAATATTACACTTTTCCATTAACAATGTTCTAAATCATGTTGTGATTCACTCACTCTGGATGAATTTTTGCAAGTTGCATTGCAAAATACGGAAATAATATTACACTTTTCCATTAACAAAGTTCTAAATCACTCACTGGATGAATTTTTCAAGTTGGATTGCAATACGGAAATAATATTATACTTTTCCATTAACAAAGTTCTAAATCATGTTGCAATCCACTCCCCCTGGATGAAATTTTGCAAAGTTGCATTGCAATACGGAAATAATATTACACTTTTCCATTAACAATGTTCTAAATCATGTTGTGATTCACTCACTCTGGATGAATTTTTGCAAGTTGCATTGCAATACGGAAAATAATATTACACTTTTCCATTCACTCACTCTGGATGAATTTTGCAAGTTGGATTGCAATACGGACATAATATTACACTTTTCCATTAACAAAGTTCTAAATCATGTTGTGATTCACTCACTCTGGATGAATTTTTGCAAGTTGCATTGCAATACGGAAATAATATTACACTTTTCCATTAACAAAGTTCTAAATCACTCACTCTGGATGAATTTTGCAAGTTGCATTGCAATACGGAAATAATATTACACTTTTCCATTAACAAAGTTCTGAATCATGTTTTGAATTTTTGCAAGTTGCATTGCAATACGGAAATAATATTACACTTTTCCATTAACAAAGTTCTAAATCATGTTGTGATTCACTCACTCTGGATGAATTTTTGCAAGTTGCATTGCAATACGGAAATAATATTACACTTTTCCATTAACAAAGTTCTAAATCACTCACTCTGGATGAATTTTGCAAGTTGCATTGCAATACGGAAATAATATTACACTTTTCCATTAACAAAGTTCTAAATCACTCACTCTGGATGAATTTTGCAAGTTGCATTGCAATACGGAAATAATATTACACTTTTCCATTAACAAAGTTCTAAATCATGTTTTGAATTTTTGCAAGTTGCATTGCAATACGGAAATAATATTACACTTTTCCATTAACAAAGTTCTGAATCATGTTTTGAATTTTTGCAAGTTGCATTGCAATACGGTAATAATATTACACTTTTCCATTAACAAAGTTCTAAATCATGTTGTGATTCACTTCTGGATTGTTTCGATTCACTCTGAATTACATTTTTTTTACTGTACTGTTTCATTCATGAGTCGATGAATCGATGAATTTTGCAAGTTGCATTGCAATACGGAAATAATATTACACTTTTCCATTAACAAAGTTCTAAATCATGTTGTGATTCACTCACTCTGGATGAATTTTTGCAAGTTGCATTGCAATACGGAAATAATATTACACTTTTCCATTAACAAAGTTCTAAATCACTCACTCTGGATGAATTTTGCAAGTTGCATTGCAATACGGAAATAATATTACACTTTTCCATTAACAAAGTTCTAAATCACTCACTCTGGATGAATTTTTGCAAGTTGCATTGCAATACGGAAATAATATTACACTTTTCCATTAACAAAGTTCTAAATCACTCACTCTGGATGAATTTTGCAAGTTGCATTGCAATACGGAAATAATATTACACTTTTCCATGAACAAAGTTCTAAATCACTCACTCTGGATGAATTTTGCAAGTTGCATTGCAATACGGAAATAATATTACACTTTTCCATTAACAAAGTTCTGAATCATGTTTTGAATTTTTGCAAGTTGCATTGCAATACGGAAATAATATTACACTTTTCCATTAACAAAGTTCTAAATCATGTTGTGATTCACTTCTGGATTGTTTCGATTCACTCTGAATGACATTTTTTTGCTGTACTGTTTCATTCATGAGTCGATGAATCGATGAATTTTGCAAGTTGCATTGCAATACGGAAATAATATTACACTTTTCCATTAACAAAGTTCTAAATCATGTTGTGATTCACTCACTCTGGATGAATTTTTGCAAGTTGCATTGCAATACGGAAATAATATTACACTTTTCCATTAACAAAGTTCTAAATCACTCACTCTGGATGAATTTTGCAAGTTGCATTGCAATACGGAAATAATATTACACTTTTCCATTAACAAAGTTCTAAATCACTCACTCTGGATGAATTTTTGCAAGTTGCATTGCAATACGGAAATAATATTACACTTTTCCATTAACAAAGTTCTAAATCACTCACTCTGGATGAATTTTTGCAAGTTGCATTGCAATACGGAAATAATATTACACTTTTCCATTAACAAAGTTCTAAATCACTCACTCTGGATGAATTTTGCAAGTTGCATTGCAATACGGAAATAATATTACACTTTTCCATGAACAAAGTTCTAAATCACTCACTCTGGATGAATTTTGCAAGTTGCATTGCAATACGGAAATAATATTACACTTTTCCATTAACAAAGTTCTGAATCATGTTTTGAATTTTTGCAAGTTGCATTGCAATACGGAAATAATATTACACTTTTCCATTAACAAAGTTCTAAATCATGTTGTGATTCACTTCTGGATTGTTTCGATTCACTCTGAATGACATTTTTTTGCTGTACTGTTTCATTCATGAGTCGATGAATCGATGAATTTTGCAAGTTGCATTGCAATACGGAAATAATATTACACTTTTCCATTAACAAAGTTCTGAATCATGTTTTGAATTTTTTTTGCAAGTTGCATTGCAATACGGAAATAATATTACACTTTTCCATTGACAAAGTTCTAAATCACTCACTCTGGATGAATTTTGCAAGTTGCATTGCAATACGGAAATAATATTACACTTTTCCATTAACAAAGTTCTGAATCATGTTTTGAATTTTTGCAAGTTGCATTGCAATACGGAAATAATATTACACTTTTCCATTAACAAAGTTAATCATGTTGAATCATGTTGTGATTCACTTCTGGATTGTTTCGATTCACTCTGAATTACATTTTTTTGCTGTACTGTTTCATTCATGAGTCGATGAATCGATGAATTTTGCAAGTTGCATTGCAATACGGAAATAATATTACACTTTTCCATTAACAAAGTTCTAAATCATGTTGTGATTCACTCACTCTGGATGAATTTTTGCAAGTTGCATTGCAATACGGAAATAATATTACACTTTTCCATTAACAAAGTTCTAAATCACTCACTCTGGATGAATTTTGCAAGTTGCATTGCAATACGGAAATAATATTACACTTTTCCATGAACAAAGTTCTAAATCACACACTCTGGATGAATTTTGCAAATTGCATTGCAATACGGAAATAATATTACACTTTTCCATTAACAAAGTTCTGAATCATGTTTTGAATTTTTGCAAGTTGGATTGCAATACGGAAATAATATTACACTTTTCCATTAACAAAGTTCTAAATCATGTTGTGATTCACTTCTGGATTGTTTCGATTCACTCTGAATTACATTTTTTTGCTGTACTGTTTCATTCATGAGTCGATGAATCGATGAATTTTGCAAGTTGCATTGCAATACGGAAATAATATTACACTTTTCCATTAACAAAGTTCTGAATCATGTTTTGAATTTTTTTTGCAAGTTGCATTGCAATACGGAAATAATATTACACTTTTCCATTAACAAAGTTCTAAATCATGTTGTGATTCACTTCTGGATTGTTTCGATTCACTCTGAATGACATTTTTTTGCTGTACTGTTTCATTCATGAGTCGATGAATCGATGAATTTTGCAAGTTGCATTGCAATACGGAAATAATATTACACTTTTCCATTAACAAAGTTCTAAATCATGTTGTGATTCACTCACTCTGGATGAATTTTTGCAAGTTGCATTGCAATACGGAAATAATATTACACTTTTCCATTAACAAAGTTCTAAATCACTCACTCTGGATGAATTTTGCAAGTTGCATTGCAATACGGAAATAATATTACACTTTTCCATTAACAAAGTTCTAAATCACTCACTCTGGATGAATTTTTGCAAGTTGCATTGCAATACGGAAATAATATTACACTTTTCCATTAACAAAGTTCTAAATCACTCACTCTGGATGAATTTTGCAAGTTGCATTGCAATACGGAAATAATATTACACTTTTCCATGAACAAAGTTCTAAATCACTCACTCTGGATGAATTTTGCAAGTTGCATTGCAATACGGAAATAATATTACACTTTTCCATTAACAAAGTTCTGAATCATGTTTTGAATTTTTGCAAGTTGCATTGCAATACGGAAATAATATTACACTTTTCCATTAACAAAGTTCTAAATCATGTTGTGATTCACTTCTGGATTGTTTCGATTCACTCTGAATGACATTTTTTTGCTGTACTGTTTCATTCATGAGTCGATGAATCGATGAATTTTGCAAGTTGCATTGCAATACGGAAATAATATTACACTTTTCCATTAACAAAGTTCTAAATCATGTTGTGATTCACTCACTCTGGATGAATTTTTGCAAGTTGCATTGCAATACGGAAATAATATTACACTTTTCCATTCACTCACTCTGGATGAATTTTGCAAGTTGGATTGCAATACGGAAATAATATTACACTTTTCCATTAACAAAGTTCTAAATCATGTTGTGATTCACTTCTGGATTGTTTCGATTCACTCTGAATTACATTTTTTTGCTGTACTGTTTCATTCATGAGTCGATGAATCGATGAATTTTGCAAGTTGCATTGCAATACGGAAATAATATTACACTTTTCCATTAACAAAGTTCTGAATCATGTTTTGAATTTTTTTTGCAAGTTGCATTGCAATACGGAAATAATATTACACTTTTCCATTGACAAAGTTCTAAATCACTCACTCTGGATGAATTTTGCAAGTTGCATTGCAATACGGAAATAATATTACACTTTTCCATTAACAAAGTTCTGAATCATGTTTTGAATTTTTGCAAGTTGCATTGCAATACGGAAATAATATTACACTTTTCCATTAACAAAGTTCTAAATCATGTTGTGATTCACTTCTGGATTGTTTCGATTCACTCTGAATTACATTTTTTTGCTGTACTGTTTCATTCATGAGTCGATGAATCGATGAATTTTGCAAGTTGCATTGCAATACGGAAATAATATTACACTTTTCCATTAACAAAGTTCTAAATCATGTTGTGATTCACTCACTCTGGATGAATTTTTGCAAGTTGCATTGCAATACGGAAATAATATTACACTTTTCCATTAACAAAGTTCTAAATCACTCACTCTGGATGAATTTTGCAAGTTGCATTGCAATACGGAAATAATATTACACTTTTCCATGAACAAAGTTCTAAATCACTCACTCTGGATGAATTTTGCAAATTGCATTGCAATACGGAAATAATATTACACTTTTCCATTAACAAAGTTCTGAATCATGTTTTGAATTTTTGCAAGTTGGATTGCAATACGGAAATAATATTACACTTTTCCATTAACAAAGTTCTAAATCATGTTGTGATTCACTTCTGGATTGTTTCGATTCACTCTGAATTACATTTTTTTGCTGTACTGTTTCATTCATGAGTCGATGAATCGATGAATTTTGCAAGTTGCATTGCAATACGGAAATAATATTACACTTTTCCATTAACAAAGTTCTGAATCATGTTTTGAATTTTTTTTGCAAGTTGCATTGCAATACGGAAATAATATTACACTTTTCCATTAACAAAGTTCTAAATCATGTTGTGATTCACTTCTGGATTGTTTCGATTCACTCTGAATGACATTTTTTTGCTGTACTGTTTCATTCATGAGTCGATGAATCGATGAATTTTGCAAGTTGCATTGCAATACGGAAATAATATTACACTTTTCCATTAACAAAGTTCTAAATCATGTTGTGATTCACTCACTCTGGATGAATTTTTGCAAGTTGCATTGCAATACGGAAATAATATTACACTTTTCCATTCACTCACTCTGGATGAATTTTGCAAGTTGGATTGCAATACGGAAATAATATTACACTTTTCCATTAACAAAGTTCTAAATCATGTTGTGATTCACTTCTGGATTGTTTCGATTCACTCTGAATTACATTTTTTTGCTGTACTGTTTCATTCATGAGTCGATGAATCGATGAATTTTGCAAGTTGCATTGCAATACGGAAATAATATTACACTTTTCCATTAACAAAGTTCTGAATCATGTTTTGAATTTTTTTTGCAAGTTGCATTGCAATACGGAAATAATATTACACTTTTCCATTGACAAAGTTCTAAATCACTCACTCTGGATGAATTTTGCAAGTTGCATTGCAATACGGAAATAATATTACACTTTTCCATTAACAAAGTTCTAAATCATGTTGTGATTCACTTTTGGATTGTTTCGATTCACTCTGAATGACATTTTTTTGCTGTACTGTTTCATTCATGAATCGATGAATCGATGAATTTTTGCAAGTTGCATTGCAATACGGAAATAATATTACACTTTTCCATTAACAAAGTTCTGAATCATGTTTTGAATTTTTGCAAGTTGCATTGCAATACGGAAATAATATTTCACTTTTCCATTAACAAAGTTCTAAATCATGTTGTGATTCACTTCTGGATTGTTTCGATTCACTCTGAATGACATTTTTTTGCTGTACTGTTTCATTCATGAGTCGATGAATCGATGAATTTTGCAAGTTGCATTGCAATACGGAAATAATATTACACTTTTCCATTAACAAAGTTCTGAATCATGTTTTGAATTTTTTTTGCAAGTTGCATTGCAATACGGAAATAATATTACACTTTTCCATTAACAAAGTTCTAAATCACTCACTCTGGATGAATTTTGCAAGTTGCATTGCAATACGGAAGTAATATTACACTTTTCTATTCACTCACTCTGGATGAATTTTTGCAAGTTGCATTGCAATACGGAAATAATATTACACTTTTCCATTCACTCACTCTGGATGAATTTTGCAAGTTGCATTGCAATACGGAAGTAATATTATACTTTACCATTAACAAAGTTCTAAATCATGTTGCGATTCACTCCCCCTGGATGAAATTTTGCAAAGTTGCATTGCAATACGGAAATAATATTACACTTTTCCATTAAAAAAAATCGGCAAAAATCAGGAAAAAATCGGGGGAAAAATCGGGGTAAAATCGGGGAAAAAATCGGGGAAAACATCGGAAAAATCGGGAAAAAATCGGGAAAAATCTGAAAAAATCGGAAAAAATCGGGGAAAAAATCGGGAAAAAATCGGGAAAAAATCGGGAAAAAATCGGGAAAAAATCGGGAAATAATCGGGGAAAAAATCGGGAAAAAATCGGGAAAAAATCGGGGAAAAAATCGGGAAATAATCGGGGAAAAAATCGGGAAAAAATCGGGAAAAAATCGGGGGAAAAATCGGGAAAAATCGGGAAAAAATCAGGGAAAAAATCGGGAAAAAATCGGGAAAAATCGGGAAAAAATCGGGAAAAAATCGGAAAAAATCGGGAAAAAATCGGGAAAAAATCGGGGAAAAAATCGGGCTAAAATCGGGAAAAAATCGGGAAAAAATCGGGAAAAAATCGGGAAATAATCGGGGAAAAAATCGGGGAAAAAATCGGAAAAAATCGGGAAAAAATCGGGAAAAAATCGGGAAAAAATCGGGAAATAATCGGGGAAAAAATCGGAAAAAATCGGGAAATAATCGGGGAAAAATCGGGGAAAAAAATCGGGAAATAATCGGGGAAAAAATCGGAAAAAATCGGGAAATAATCGGGGAAAAATCGGGGAAAAAATCGGGAAATAATCGGGGAAAAAATCGGGGAAAAAATCGGGAAAAAATCAGGGAAAAAATCGGGAAAAAATCGGGAAAAATCGGGAAAAAATCGGGAAAAAATCGGGAAAAAATCGGGGAAAAAATCGGGAAAAATCGGGAAATAATCGGGGAAAAAATCGGGAAAAAATCGGGAAAAAATCGGAAAAAATCGGGAAAAAATCGGGGAAAAAATCGGGAAAAATCGGGAAATAATCGGGGAAAAAATCGGGCTAAAATCGGGAAAAATCGGGAAATAATCGGGGAAAAAATCGGGGAAAAAATCGGGAAAAAATCGGGGAAAAAATCGGGAAAAATCGGGAAAAAATCGGGGAAAAAATCGGGAAAAATCGGAAAAAATCGGGAAAAAATCGGGAAAAAATCGGAAAAAATCGGGAAAAAATCGGGAAAAATCGGGAAAAAATCGGGGAAAAAATCGGGAAAAATCGGGAAATAATCGGGGAAAAAATCGGGAAAAAATCGGGAAAAAATCGGGAAAAAATCGGGGAAAAAATCGGGCTAAAATCGGGAAAAAATCGGGAAAAAATCGGGAAAAAATCGGGGAAAAAATCGGAAAAAATCGGGAAATAATCGGGGAAAAATCGGGGAATAAATCGGGAAAAATCGGGAAAAAATCGGGAAATAATCGGGGAAAAAATCGGGAAAAATCGGGAAATAATCGGGGAAAAAATCGGGAAAAAATCGGGAAAAATCGGGAAATAATCGGGGAAAAAATCGGGAAAAAATCGGGAAAAAATCGGGGAAAAAATCGGGCTAAAATCGGGAAAAAATCGGGAAAAAATCGGGAAAAAATCGGGAAATAATCGGGGAAAAAATCGGGGAAAAAATCGGGAAAAAATCGGGAAAAAATCGGGAAAAAATCGGGAAAAAATCGGGAAATAATCGGGGAAAAAATCGGAAAAAATCGGGAAATAATCGGGGAAAAATCGGGGAAAAAAATCGGGAAATAATCGGGGAAAAAATCGGAAAAAATCGGGAAATAATCGGGGAAAAATCGGGGAAAAAATCGGGAAATAATCGGGGAAAAAATCGGGGAAAAAATCGGGAAAAAATCAGGGAAAAAATCGGGAAAAAATCGGGAAAAATCGGGAAAAAATCGGGAAAAAATCGGGAAAAAATCGGGGAAAAAATCGGGAAAAATCGGGAAATAATCGGGGAAAAAATCGGGAAAAAATCGGGAAAAAATCGGAAAAAATCGGGAAAAAATCGGGGAAAAAATCGGGAAAAATCGGGAAATAATCGGGGAAAAAATCGGGCTAAAATCGGGAAAAATCGGGAAATAATCGGGGAAAAAATCGGGGAAAAAATCGGGAAAAAATCGGGGAAAAAATCGGGAAAAATCGGGAAAAAATCGGGGAAAAAATCGGGAAAAATCGGAAAAAATCGGGAAAAAATCGGGAAAAAATCGGAAAAAATCGGGAAAAAATCGGGAAAAATCGGGAAAAAATCGGGGAAAAAATCGGGAAAAATCGGGAAATAATCGGGGAAAAAATCGGGAAAAAATCGGGAAAAAATCGGGAAAAAATCGGGGAAAAAATCGGGCTAAAATCGGGAAAAAATCGGGAAAAAATCGGGAAAAAATCGGGGAAAAAATCGGAAAAAATCGGGAAATAATCGGGGAAAAATCGGGGAATAAATCGGGAAAAATCGGGAAAAAATCGGGAAATAATCGGGGAAAAAATCGGGAAAAATCGGGAAATAATCGGGGAAAAAATCGGGAAAAAATCGGGAAAAATCGGGAAATAATCGGGGAAAAAATCGGGAAAAAATCGGGAAAAAATCGGGGAAAAAATCGGGAAAAATCGGAAAAAATCGGGAAAAAATCGGGAAAAAATCGGAAAAAATCGGGGAAAAATCGGGAAAAAATCGGGGAAAAAATCGGGCTAAAATCGGGAAAAAATCGGGAAAAAATCGGGAAAAAATCGGGAAATAATCGGGGAAAAAATCGGGGAAAAAATCGGGAAAAAATCGGGAAAAAATCGGGGAAAAAATCGGGAAATAATCGGGGAAAAAATCGGAAAAAATCGGGAAATAATCGGGGAAAAATCGGGGAAAAAATCGGAAAAAATCGGGAAATAATCGGGGAAAAATCGGGAAATAATCGGGGAAAAAATCGGGGAAAAAATCGGAAAAAATCGGGAAAAAATCGGGAAAAAATCGGGAAAAAATCGGGAAATAATCGGGGAAAAAATCGGAAAAAATCGGGAAATAATCGGGGAAAAATCGGGGAAAAAATCGGGAAATAATCGGGGAAAAAATCGGAAAAAATCGGGAAATAATCGGGGAAAAATCGGGGAAAAAATCGGGAAATAATCGGGGAAAAAATCGGGGAAAAAATCGGGAAAAAATCAGGGAAAAAATCGGGAAAAAATCGGGAAAAATCGGGAAAAAATCGGGAAAAAATCGGGGAAAAAATCGGGAAAAATCGGGAAATAATCGGGGAAAAAATCGGGAAAAAATCGGGAAAAAATCGGGAAAAAATCGGAAAAAATCGGGAAAAAATCGGGGAAAAAATCGGGAAAAATCGGGAAATAATCGGGGAAAAAATCGGGCTAAAATCGGGGAAAAAATCGGGAAAAATCGGGAAATAATCGGGGAAAAAATCGGGAAAAAATCGGGAAAAAATCGGGAGAAAAATCGGAAAAAATCGGGAAAAAATCGGGAAAAAATCGGAAAAAATCGGGAAAAAATCGGGAAAAAATCGGGGAAAATATCGGGCTAAAATCGGGAAAAAATCGGGAAATAATCGGGGAAAAATCGGGGAAAAAATCGGGAAAAATCGGGAAAAAATCGGGGAAAAAATCGGGAAAAATCGGGAAAAAATCGGGGAAAAAATCGGGAAAAATCGGAAAAAATCGGGAAAAAATCGGGAAAAAATCGGAAAAAATCGGGAAAAAATCGGGAAAAAATCGGGGAAAAAATCGGGCTAAAATCGGGAAAAAATCGGGAAATAATCGGGGAAAAATCGGGGAAAAAATCGGGAAAAATTGGGAAAAAATCGGGGAAAAAATCGGGAAAAATCGGGAAATAATCGGGGAAAAAATCGGGAAAAAATCGGGAAAAAATCGGGGAAAAAATCGGGAAAAATCGGAAAAAATCGGGAAAAAATCGGGAAAAAATCGGAAAAAATCGGGAAAAAATCGGGAAAAAATCGGGGAAAAAATCGGGCTAAAATCGGGAAAAAATCGGGAAAAAATCGGGAAAAAATCGGGGAAAAAATCGGAAAAAATCGGGAAATAATCGGGGAAAAATCGGGGAATAAATCGGGAAAAATCGGGAAAAAATCGGGAAATAATCGGGGAAAAAATCGGGAAAAAATCGGGAAAAATCGGGAAATAATCGGGGAAAAAATCGGGAAAAAATCGGGAAAAATCGGGAAATAATCGGGGAAAAAATCGGGAAAAAATCGGGAAAAAATCGGGGAAAAAATCGGGAAAAATCGGAAAAAATCGGGAAAAAATCGGGAAAAAATCGGAAAAAATCGGGAAAAAATCGGGAAAAAATCGGGGAAAAAATCGGGCTAAAATCGGGAAAAAATCGGGAAAAAATCGGGAAAAAATCGGGAAATAATCGGGGAAAAAATCGGGGAAAAAATCGGGAAAAAATCGGGAAAAAATCGGGGAAAAAATCGGGAAATAATCGGGGAAAAAATCGGAAAAAATCGGGAAATAATCGGGGAAAAATCGGGGAAAAAATCGGAAAAAATCGGGAAATAATCGGGGAAAAATCGGGGAAAAAATCGGGAAAAATCGGGAAAAAATCGGGAAAAAATCGGGGAAAAAATCGGGAAAAATCGGGAAATAATCGGGGAAAAAATCGGGCTAAAATCGGGGAAAAAATCGGGAAAAATCGGGAAATAATCGGGGAAAAAATCGGAAAAAATCGGGAAAAAATCGGGAAAAAATCGGGGAAAAAATCGGGCTAAAATCGGGAAAAAATCGGGAAAAAATCGGGAAAAAATCGGAAAAAATCGGGAAAAAATCGGGAAAAAATCGGGGAAAAAATCGGGCTAAAATCGGGAAAAAATCGGGAAATAATCGGGGAAAAATCGGGGAAAAAATCGGGAAAAATTGGGAAAAAATCGGGGAAAAAATCGGGAAAAATCGGGAAATAATCGGGGAAAAAATCGGGAAAAAATCGGGAAAAAATCGGGGAAAAAATCGGGAAAAATCGGAAAAAATCGGGAAAAAATCGGGAAAAAATCGGAAAAAATCGGGAAAAAATCGGGAAAAAATCGGGGAAAAAATCGGGCTAAAATCGGGAAAAAATCGGGAAAAAATCGGGAAAAAATCGGGGAAAAAATCGGAAAAAATCGGGAAATAATCGGGGAAAAATCGGGGAATAAATCGGGAAAAATCGGGAAAAAATCGGGAAATAATCGGGGAAAAAATCGGGAAAAAATCGGGAAAAATCGGGAAATAATCGGGGAAAAAATCGGGAAAAAATCGGGAAAAATCGGGAAATAATCGGGGAAAAAATCGGGAAAAAATCGGGAAAAAATCGGGGAAAAAATCGGGAAAAATCGGAAAAAATCGGGAAAAAATCGGGAAAAAATCGGAAAAAGTCGGGAAAAAATCGGGAAAAAATCGGGGAAAAAATCGGGCTAAAATCGGGAAAAAATCGGGAAAAAATCGGGAAAAAATCGGGAAATAATCGGGGAAAAAATCGGGGAAAAAATCGGGAAAAAATCGGGAAAAAATCGGGGAAAAAATCGGGAAATAATCGGGGAAAAAATCGGAAAAAATCGGGAAATAATCGGGGAAAAATCGGGGAAAAAATCGGAAAAAATCGGGAAATAATCGGGGAAAAATCGGGGAAAAAATCGGGAAAAATCGGGAAAAAATCGGGAAAAAATCGGGGAAAAAATCGGAAAAAATCGGGAAATAATCGGGGAAAAATCGGGGAATAAATCGGGAAAAATCGGGAAAAAATCGGGAAATAATCGGGGAAAAAATCGGGAAAAAATCGGGAAAAATCGGGAAATAATCGGGGAAAAAATCGGGAAAAAATCGGGAAAAATCGGGAAATAATCGGGGAAAAAATCGGGAAAAAATCGGGAAAAAATCGGGGAAAAAATCGGGAAAAATCGGGAAAAAATCGGGAAATAATCGGGGAAAAAATCGGGAAAAAATCGGGAAAAATCGGGAAATAATCGGGGAAAAAATCGGGAAAAAATCGGGAAAAATCGGGAAATAATCGGGGAAAAAATCGGGAAAAAATCGGGAAAAAATCGGGGAAAAAATCGGGAAAAATCGGAAAAAATCGGGAAAAAAACGGGAAAAAATCGGAAAAAATCGGGAAAAAATCGGGAAAAAATCGGGGAAAAAATCGGGCTAAAATCGGGAAAAAATCGGGAAAAAATCGGGAAAAAATCGGGAAATAATCGGGGAAAAAATCGGGAAAAAATCGGGAAAAAATCGGGGAAAAAATCGGGGAAAAAATCGGGAAAAATCGGAAAAAATCGGGAAAAAAACGGGAAAAAATCGGAAAAAATCGGGAAAAAATCGGGAAAAAATCGGGGAAAAAATCGGGCTAAAATCGGGAAAAAATCGGGAAAAAATCGGGAAAAAATCGGGAAATAATCGGGGAAAAAATCGGGGAAAAAATCGGAAAAAATCGGGAAAAAATCGGGAAAAAATCGGGAAAAAATCGGGGAAAAAATCGGGAAATAATCGGGGAAAAAATCGGAAAAAATCGGGAAATAATCGGGGAAAAATCGGGGAAAAAATCGGAAAAAATCGGGAAATAATCGGGGAAAAATCGGGGAAAAAATCGGGAAAAATCGGGAAAAAATCGGGAAAAAATCGGGGAAAAAATCGGGAAAAATCGGGAAATAATCGGGGAAAAAATCGGGGATAAAATCGGAAAAAATCGGGAAATAATCGGGGAAAAATCGGGGAATAAATCGGGAAAAATCGGGAAAAAATCGGGAAATAATCGGGGAAAAAATCGGGAAAAAATCGGGAAAAATCGGGAAATAATCGGGGAAAAAATCGGGAAAAAATCGGGAAAAATCGGGAAATAATCGGGGAAAAAATCGGGAAAAAATCGGGAAAAAATCGGGGAAAAAATCGGGAAAAATCGGAAAAAATCGGGAAAAAATCGGGAAAAAATCGGGAAAAAATCGGGAAAAAATCGGGAAAAAATCGGGAAATAATCGGGGAAAAAATCGGGGAAAAAATCGGAAAAAATCGGGAAAAAATCGGGAAAAAATCGGGAAAAAATCGGGGAAAAAATCGGGAAATAATCGGGGAAAAAATCGGAAAAAATCGGGAAATAATCGGGGAAAAATCGGGGAAAAAATCGGAAAAAATCGGGAAATAATCGGGGAAAAATCGGGGAAAAAATCGGGAAAAATCGGGAAAAAATCGGGAAAAAATCGGGGAAAAAATCGGGAAAAATCGGGAAATAATCGGGGAAAAAATCGGGGAAAAAATCGGAAAAAATCGGGAAATAATCGGGGAAAAATCGGGGAATAAATCGGGAAAAATCGGGAAAAAATCGGGAAATAATCGGGGAAAAAATCGGGAAAAAATCGGGAAAAATCGGGAAATAATCGGGGAAAAAATCGGGAAAAAATCGGGAAAAATCGGGAAATAATCGGGGAAAAAATCGGGAAAAAATCGGGAGAAAAATCGGAAAAAATCGGGAAAAAATCGGGAAAAAATCGGAAAAAATCGGGAAAAAATCGGGAAAAAATCGGGGAAAAAATCGGGCTAAAATCGGAAAAAAAAACCGGGAAAAAATCGGGAAAAAATCGGGAAATAATCGGGGAAAAAATCGGGGAAAAAATCGGAAAAAATCGGGAAAAAATCGGGAAAAAATCGGGAAAAAATCGGGGAAAAAATCGGGAAATAATCGGGGAAAAAATCGGAAAAAATCGGGAAATAATCGGGGAAAAATCGGGGAAAAAATCGGAAAAAATCGGGAAATAATCGGGGAAAAATCGGGGAAAAAATCGGGAAAAATCGGGAAAAAATCGGGAAAAAATCGGGGAAAAAATCGGGCTAAAATCGGGAAAAAATCGGGAAAAAATCGGGAAAAAATCGGGAAATAATCGGGGAAAAAATCGGGGAAAAAATCGGAAAAAATCGGGAAAAAATCGGGAAAAAATCGGGAAAAAATCGGGGAAAAAATCGGAAAAAATCGGGAAAAAATCGGGAAAAAATCGGGAAAAAATCGGGAAAAGAATCGGGAAAAATCGGGAAAAAATCGGGAAAAAATCGGGAAATAATCGGGGAAAAAATCGGGAAAAAATCGGGAAAAAATCGGGGAAAAAATCGGGAAAAATCGGGAAAAAATCAGGGAAAAAATCGGGAAAAATCGGGAAAAATCGGGAAAAAATCGGGAAAAAATCGGAAAAAATCGGGAAAAAATCGGGAAAAAATCGGGGAAAAAATCGGGCTAAAATCGGGAAAAAATCGGGAAAAAATCGGGAAAAAATCGGGAAATAATCGGGGAAAAAATCGGGGAAAAAATCGGAAAAAATCGGGAAAAAATCGGGAAAAAATCGGGAAAAAATCGGGAAATAATCGGGGAAAAAATCGGAAAAAATCGGGAAATAATCGGGGAAAAATCGGGGAAAAAAATCGGGAAATAATCGGGGAAAAAATCGGAAAAAATCGGGAAATAATCGGGGAAAAATCGGGGAAAAAATCGGGAAATAATCGGGGAAAAAATCGGGGAAAAAATCGGGAAAAAATCAGGGAAAAAATCGGGAAAAAATCGGGAAAAATCGGGAAAAAATCGGGAAAAAATCGGGAAAAAATCGGGGAAAAAATCGGGAAAAATCGGGAAATAATCGGGGAAAAAATCGGGAAAAAATCGGGAAAAAATCGGGAAAAAATCGGAAAAAATCGGGAAAAAATCGGGGAAAAAATCGGGAAAAATCGGGAAATAATCGGGGAAAAAATCGGGCTAAAATCGGGAAAAATCGGGAAATAATCGGGGAAAAAATCGGGGAAAAAATCGGGAAAAAATCGGGGAAAAAATCGGGAAAAATCGGGAAAAAATCGGGGAAAAAATCGGGAAAAATCGGAAAAAATCGGGAAAAAATCGGGAAAAAATCGGAAAAAATCGGGAAAAAATCGGGAAAAATCGGGAAAAAATCGGGGAAAAAATCGGGAAAAATCGGGAAATAATCGGGAAAAAATCGGGGAAAAATCGGGAAAAAATCGGGGAAAAAATCGGGAAAAATCGGAAAAAATCGGGAAAAAAACGGGAAAAAATCGGAAAAAATCGGGAAAAAATCGGGAAAAAATCGGGGAAAAAATCGGGCTAAAATCGGGAAAAAATCGGGAAAAAATCGGGAAAAAATCGGGAAAAGAATCGGGAAAAATCGGGAAAAAATCGGGAAAAAATCGGGAAATAATCGGGGAAAAAATCGGGAAAAAATCGGGAAAAAATCGGGGAAAAAATCGGGAAAAATCGGGAAAAAATCAGGGAAAAAATCGGGAAAAAATCGGGAAAAATCGGGAAAAAATCGGGAAAAAATCGGAAAAAATCGGGAAAAAATCGGGAAAAAATCGGGGAAAAAATCGGGCTAAAATCGGGAAAAAATCGGGAAAAAATCGGGAAAAAATCGGGAAATAATCGGGGAAAAAATCGGGGAAAAAATCGGAAAAAATCGGGAAAAAATCGGGAAAAAATCGGGAAAAAATCGGGAAATAATCGGGGAAAAAATCGGAAAAAATCGGGAAATAATCGGGGAAAAATCGGGGAAAAAAATCGGGAAATAATCGGGGAAAAAATCGGAAAAAATCGGGAAATAATCGGGGAAAAATCGGGGAAAAAATCGGGAAATAATCGGGGAAAAAATCGGGGAAAAAATCGGGAAAAAATCAGGGAAAAAATCGGGAAAAAATCGGGAAAAATCGGGAAAAAATCGGGAAAAAATCGGGGAAAAAATCGGGAAAAATCGGGAAATAATCGGGGAAAAAATCGGGAAAAAATCGGGAAAAATCGGGAAATAATCGGGGAAAAAATCGGGAAAAAATCGGGAAAAAATCGGGGAAAAAATCGGGAAAAATCGGAAAAAATCGGGAAAAAATCGGGAAAAAATCGGAAAAAATCGGGGAAAAATCGGGAAAAAATCGGGGAAAAAATCGGGCTAAAATCGGGAAAAAATCGGGAAAAAATCGGGAAAAAATCGGGAAATAATCGGGGAAAAAATCGGGGAAAAAATCGGGAAAAAATCGGGAAAAAATCGGGAAAAAATCGGGAAATAATCGGGGAAAAAATCGGAAAAAATCGGGAAATAATCGGGGAAAAATCGGGGAAAAAATCGGAAAAAATCGGGAAATAATCGGGGAAAAATCGGGAAATAATCGGGGAAAAAATCGGGGAAAAAATCGGAAAAAATCGGGAAAAAATCGGGAAAAAATCGGGAAAAAATCGGGAAATAATCGGGGAAAAAATCGGAAAAAATCGGGAAATAATCGGGGAAAAATCGGGGAAAAAATCGGGAAATAATCGGGGAAAAAATCGGAAAAAATCGGGAAATAATCGGGGAAAAATCGGGGAAAAAATCGGGAAATAATCGGGGAAAAAATCGGGGAAAAAATCGGGAAAAAATCAGGGAAAAAATCGGGAAAAAATCGGGAAAAATCGGGAAAAAATCGGGAAAAAATCGGGGAAAAAATCGGGAAAAATCGGGAAATAATCGGGGAAAAAATCGGGAAAAAATCGGGAAAAAATCGGGAAAAAATCGGAAAAAATCGGGAAAAAATCGGGAAAAATCGGGAAAAATCGGGGAAAAAATCGGGAAAAATCGGGAAATAATCGGGGAAAAAATCGGGAAAAAATCGGGAAAAAATCGGGAAAAAATCGGGGAAAAAATCGGGCTAAAATCGGGAAAAAATCGGGAAAAAATCGGGAAAAAATCGGGGAAAAAATCGGAAAAAATCGGGAAATAATCGGGGAAAAATCGGGGAATAAATCGGGAAAAATCGGGAAAAAATCGGGAAATAATCGGGGAAAAAATCGGGAAAAATCGGGAAATAATCGGGGAAAAAATCGGGAAAAAATCGGGAAAAATCGGGAAATAATCGGGGAAAAAATCGGGAAAAAATCGGGAAAAAATCGGGGAAAAAATCGGGAAAAATCGGAAAAAATCGGGAAAAAATCGGGAAAAAATCGGAAAAAATCGGGGAAAAATCGGGAAAAAATCGGGGAAAAAATCGGGCTAAAATCGGGAAAAAATCGGGAAAAAATCGGGAAAAAATCGGGAAATAATCGGGGAAAAAATCGGGGAAAAAATCGGGAAAAAATCGGGAAAAAATCGGGGAAAAAATCGGGAAATAATCGGGGAAAAAATCGGAAAAAATCGGGAAATAATCGGGGAAAAATCGGGGAAAAAATCGGAAAAAATCGGGAAATAATCGGGGAAAAATCGGGAAATAATCGGGGAAAAAATCGGGGAAAAAATCGGAAAAAATCGGGAAAAAATCGGGAAAAAATCGGGAAAAATCGGGAAATAATCGGGGAAAAAATCGGAAAAAATCGGGAAATAATCGGGGAAAAATCGGGGAAAAAATCGGGAAATAATCGGGGAAAAAATCGGAAAAAATCGGGAAATAATCGGGGAAAAATCGGGGAAAAAATCGGGAAATAATCGGGGAAAAAATCGGGGAAAAAATCGGGAAAAAATCAGGGAAAAAATCGGGAAAAAATCGGGAAAAATCGGGAAAAAATCGGGAAAAAATCGGGGAAAAAATCGGGAAAAATCGGGAAATAATCGGGGAAAAAATCGGGAAAAAATCGGGAAAAAATCGGGAAAAAATCGGAAAAAATCGGGAAAAAATCGGGGAAAAAATCGGGAAAAATCGGGAAATAATCGGGGAAAAAATCGGGCTAAAATCGGGGAAAAAATCGGGAAAAATCGGGAAATAATCGGGGAAAAAATCGGGAAAAAATCGGGAAAAAATCGGGAGAAAAATCGGAAAAAATCGGGAAAAAATCGGGAAAAAATCGGAAAAAATCGGGAAAAAATCGGGAAAAAATCGGGGAAAAAATCGGGCTAAAATCGGGAAAAAATCGGGAAATAATCGGGGAAAAATCGGGGAAAAAATCGGGAAAAATCGGGAAAAAATCGGGGAAAAAATCGGGAAAAATCGGGAAAAAATCGGGGAAAAAATCGGGAAAAATCGGAAAAAATCGGGAAAAAATCGGGAAAAAATCGGAAAAAATCGGGAAAAAATCGGGAAAAAATCGGGGAAAAAATCGGGCTAAAATCGGGAAAAAATCGGGAAATAATCGGGGAAAAATCGGGGAAAAAATCGGGAAAAATTGGGAAAAAATCGGGGAAAAAATCGGGAAAAATCGGGAAATAATCGGGGAAAAAATCGGGAAAAAATCGGAAAAAAATCGGGGAAAAAATCGGGAAAAATCGGAAAAAATCGGGAAAAAATCGGGAAAAAATCGGAAAAAATCGGGAAAAAATCGGGAAAAAATCGGGGAAAAAATCGGGCTAAAATCGGGAAAAAATCGGGAAAAAATCGGGAAAAAATCGGGGAAAAAATCGGAAAAAATCGGGAAATAATCGGGGAAAAATCGGGGAATAAATCGGGAAAAATCGGGAAAAAATCGGGAAATAATCGGGGAAAAAATCGGGAAAAAATCGGGAAAAATCGGGAAATAA
The DNA here is from genome assembly GCF_057628025.1 of Oncorhynchus mykiss. Lineage (NCBI taxonomy): Eukaryota > Metazoa > Chordata > Actinopteri > Salmoniformes > Salmonidae > Oncorhynchus > Oncorhynchus mykiss. The sequence continues at coordinate 33,778 of NW_028322085.1, forward strand.
TCGGGGAAAAAATCGGGAAAAAATCGGGAAAAATCGGGAAATAATCGGGGAAAAAATCGGGAAAAAATCGGGAAAAAATCGGGGAAAAAATCGGGAAAAATCGGAAAAAATCGGGAAAAAATCGGGAAAAAATCGGAAAAAATCGGGAAAAAATCGGGAAAAAATCGGGGAAAAAATCGGGCTAAAATCGGGAAAAAATCGGGAAAAAATCGGGAAAAAATCGGGAAATAATCGGGGAAAAAATCGGGGAAAAAATCGGGAAAAAATCGGGAAAAAATCGGGGAAAAAATCGGGAAATAATCGGGGAAAAAATCGGAAAAAATCGGGAAATAATCGGGGAAAAATCGGGGAAAAAATCGGAAAAAATCGGGAAATAATCGGGGAAAAATCGGGGAAAAAATCGGGAAAAATCGGGAAAAAATCGGGAAAAAATCGGGGAAAAAATCGGGAAAAATCGGGAAATAATCGGGGAAAAAATCGGGCTAAAATCGGGGAAAAAATCGGGAAAAATCGGGAAATAATCGGGGAAAAAATCGGAAAAAATCGGGAAAAAATCGGGAAAAAATCGGGGAAAAAATCGGGCTAAAATCGGGAAAAAATCGGGAAAAAATCGGGAAAAAATCGGAAAAAATCGGGAAAAAATCGGGAAAAAATCGGGGAAAAAATCGGGCTAAAATCGGGAAAAAATCGGGAAATAATCGGGGAAAAATCGGGGAAAAAATCGGGAAAAATTGGGAAAAAATCGGGGAAAAAATCGGGAAAAATCGGGAAATAATCGGGGAAAAAATCGGGAAAAAATCGGGAAAAAATCGGGGAAAAAATCGGGAAAAATCGGAAAAAATCGGGAAAAAATCGGGAAAAAATCGGAAAAAATCGGGAAAAAATCGGGAAAAAATCGGGGAAAAAATCGGGCTAAAATCGGGAAAAAATCGGGAAAAAATCGGGAAAAAATCGGGGAAAAAATCGGAAAAAATCGGGAAATAATCGGGGAAAAATCGGGGAATAAATCGGGAAAAATCGGGAAAAAATCGGGAAATAATCGGGGAAAAAATCGGGAAAAAATCGGGAAAAATCGGGAAATAATCGGGGAAAAAATCGGGAAAAAATCGGGAAAAATCGGGAAATAATCGGGGAAAAAATCGGGAAAAAATCGGGAAAAAATCGGGGAAAAAATCGGGAAAAATCGGAAAAAATCGGGAAAAAATCGGGAAAAAATCGGAAAAAGTCGGGAAAAAATCGGGAAAAAATCGGGGAAAAAATCGGGCTAAAATCGGGAAAAAATCGGGAAAAAATCGGGAAAAAATCGGGAAATAATCGGGGAAAAAATCGGGGAAAAAATCGGGAAAAAATCGGGAAAAAATCGGGGAAAAAATCGGGAAATAATCGGGGAAAAAATCGGAAAAAATCGGGAAATAATCGGGGAAAAATCGGGGAAAAAATCGGA
>NW_028322086.1:5000-12500 GCF_057628025.1 Oncorhynchus mykiss
TGCGGATTTAAAACGCTTTGTTGAGCTAAGCAATCAAGCCATTCCTTCAGTTCTCAGTAGGCTGGAGGTCCGTGCCACCTGCTCTGACAGGCGTAGGTTTGCAGCTCTCATGTCCAGCCGGTTGGCCATATTTAATGGCACTCGACGATCCCCAGTCACCATGTTTAGTGAGAGTGATTTCAATGAAGTAACCCCGGAAGGTGGGGGTTATCAGATGTGTGTAGCTAGCCACAAAACAAACTATAGCTTTGGGGAGTGCAGAATTGTTCTATGTCAGGAGGAATACACTTGGCTTAAACGATTCCATCAAATCAGGCCTCATCTGAGTGGAATGACCTCAGAAATAGAACTCTTCTTTTTCACATCCTGCGGTCAACCTTACGGTAATCTGTGTGAGTATGTGGGGCAAATCTTTGCAGAGTTTGGTATTGGAAGTAAAGTGACCTTCGGTACAATTCGACGCAGTGTTGCCACATTGAACTTTAACCAAGGCTTGGATACAGACCGAGGAACTGTGGCTGACCATATGTGTCACTCTCTGGAAACGCAGGCACGCCACTACCGGTACCACAATTTGCCCAAAAATGCCAGCCGGGCCCGGGCACTGATTGAGGGACAAATCAATAAATGATTAACTGATTAATTAAAGCATATTTGTTTGAAATTCACCCTTGTATTTGTGTCATTTATGCATTAAAATGATTAAAAATGTGTTTCAAAATACATTTACCTGGACTCCCAATATGAAGCCCCAGTACTTTAAAAAATTCACTGGAGTGCGCCAAAGCTACAATATATATGGAGGATTCTAAAATCCATTTACCTTTGGCGCCCTCCGGTGAATTTTCCCCAGTAGTGGGGCTCCATAGTGGGATTTAATATTAGAATGACCGGTAAAAGTATTTAAAACAGTTTTATAATTTTTGGGTGACCAGGTGCACACGGGTCTTTTGGGTGACCAGGTGCACACGGGTCTTTTGGGTGACCAGGTGCACACGGGTCTTTTGGGTGACCAGGTGCACACGGGTCTTTTGGGTGACCAGGTGCACATGGGATTAATAGCAATCTGCATCCATCGCAATTTCTTAAAGTGCCCATAAAGCACCAAGGACGGCCCCGACCGAGACAGGGCCGTAGTGGGGCACTCCCCTAGCGGGCTATATCAATAGAATGACGGGTAAAAATATTTAAAACCGTTTTATAATTTTTAGGTGACCAGGTGCACACGGGTCTTTTGGGTGACCAGGTGCACACGGGTCTTTTGGGTGACCAGGTGCACATGGGATTAATAGCAATCTGCATCCATCGCAATTTCTTAAAGTGCCCATAAAGCACCAAGGACGGCCCCGACCGAGACAGGGCCGTAGTGGGGCACTCCCCTAGCGGGCTATATCAATAGAATGACGGGTAAAAATATTTAAAACCGTTTTATAATTTTTAGGTGACCAGGTGCACACGGGTCTTTTGGGTGACCAGGTGCACACGGGTCTTTTGGGTGACCAGGTGCACATGGGATTAATAGCAATCTGCATCCATCGCAATTTCTTAAAGTGCCCATAAAGCACCAAGGACGGCCCCGACCGAGACAGGGCCGTAGTGGGGCACTCCCCTAGCGGGCTATATCAATAGAATGACGGGTAAAAATATTTAAAACCGTTTTATAATTTTTAGGTGACCAGGTGCACACGGGTCTTTTGGGTGACCAGGTGCACACGGGTCTTTTGGGTGACCAGGTGCACATGGGATTAATAGCAATCTGCATCCATCGCAATTTCTTAAAGTGCCCATAAAGCACCAAGGACGGCCCCGACCGAGACAGGGCCGTAGTGGGGCACTCCCCTAGCGGGCTATATCAATAGAATGACGGGTAAAAATATTTAAAACCGTTTTATAATTTTTAGGTGACCAGGTGCACACGGGTCTTTTGGGTGACCAGGTGCACACGGGTCTTTTGGGTGACCAGGTGCACATGGGATTAATAGCAATCTGCATCCATCGCAATTTCTTAAAGTGCCCATAAAGCACCAAGGACGGCCCCGACCGAGACAGGGCCGTAGTGGGGCACTCCCCTAGCGGGCTATATCAATAGAATGACGGGTAAAAATATTTAAAACCGTTTTATAATTTTTAGGTGACCAGGTGCACACGGGTCTTTTGGGTGACCAGGTGCACACGGGTCTTTTGGGTGACCAGGTGCACATGGGATTAATAGCAATCTGCATCCATCGCAATTTCTTAAAGTGCCCATAAAGCACCAAGGACGGCCCCGACCGAGACAGGGCCGTAGTGGGGCACTCCCCTAGCGGGCTATATCAATAGAATGACGGGTAAAAATATTTAAAACCGTTTTATAATTTTTAGGTGACCAGGTGCACACGGGTCTTTTGGGTGACCAGGTGCACACGGGTCTTTTGGGTGACCAGGTGCACATGGGATTAATAGCAATCTGCATCCATCGCAATTTCTTAAAGTGCCCATAAAGCACCAAGGACGGCCCCGACCGAGACAGGGCCGTAGTGGGGCACTCCCCTAGCGGGCTATATCAATAGAATGACGGGTAAAAATATTTAAAACCGTTTTATAATTTTTAGGTGACCAGGTGCACACGGGTCTTTTGGGTGACCAGGTGCACACGGGTCTTTTGGGTGACCAGGTGCACATGGGATTAATAGCAATCTGCATCCATCGCAATTTCTTAAAGTGCCCATAAAGCACCAAGGACGGCCCCGACCGAGACAGGGCCGTAGTGGGGCACTCCCCTAGCGGGCTATATCAATAGAATGACGGGTAAAAATATTTAAAACCGTTTTATAATTTTTAGGTGACCAGGTGCACACGGGTCTTTTGGGTGACCAGGTGCACACGGGTCTTTTGGGTGACCAGGTGCACATGGGATTAATAGCAATCTGCATCCATCGCAATTTCTTAAAGTGCCCATAAAGCACCAAGGACGGCCCCGACCGAGACAGGGCCGTAGTGGGGCACTCCCCTAGCGGGCTATATCAATAGAATGACGGGTAAAAATATTTAAAACCGTTTTATAATTTTTAGGTGACCAGGTGCACACGGGTCTTTTGGGTGACCAGGTGCACACGGGTCTTTTGGGTGACCAGGTGCACATGGGATTAATAGCAATCTGCATCCATCGCAATTTCTTAAAGTGCCCATAAAGCACCAAGGACGGCCCCGACCGAGACAGGGCCGTAGTGGGGCACTCCCCTAGCGGGCTATATCAATAGAATGACGGGTAAAAATATTTAAAACCGTTTTATAATTTTTAGGTGACCAGGTGCACACGGGTCTTTTGGGTGACCAGGTGCACACGGGTCTTTTGGGTGACCAGGTGCACATGGGATTAATAGCAATCTGCATCCATCGCAATTTCTTAAAGTGCCCATAAAGCACCAAGGACGGCCCCGACCGAGACAGGGCCGTAGTGGGGCACTCCCCTAGCGGGCTATATCAATAGAATGACGGGTAAAAATATTTAAAACCGTTTTATAATTTTTAGGTGACCAGGTGCACACGGGTCTTTTGGGTGACCAGGTGCACACGGGTCTTTTGGGTGACCAGGTGCACATGGGATTAATAGCAATCTGCATCCATCGCAATTTCTTAAAGTGCCCATAAAGCACCAAGGACGGCCCCGACCGAAACAGGGCCGTAGTGGGGCACTCCCCTAGCGGGCTATATCAATAGAATGACGGGTAAAAATATTTAAAACCGTTTTATAATTTTTAGGTGACCAGGTGCACACGGGTCTTTTGGGTGACCAGGTGCACACGGGTCTTTTGGGTGACCAGGTGCACATGGGATTAATAGCAATCTGCATCCATCGCAATTTCTTAAAGTGCCCATAAAGCACCAAGGACGGCCCCGACCGAGACAGGGCCGTAGTGGGGCACTCCCCTAGCGGGCTATATCAATAGAATGACGGGTAAAAATATTTAAAACCGTTTTATAATTTTTAGGTGACCAGGTGCACACGGGTCTTTTGGGTGACCAGGTGCACACGGGTCTTTTGGGTGACCAGGTGCACATGGGATTAATAGCAATCTGCATCCATCGCAATTTCTTAAAGTGCCCATAAAGCACCAAGGACGGCCCCGACCGAGACAGGGCCGTAGTGGGGCACTCCCCTAGCGGGCTATATCAATAGAATGACGGGTAAAAATATTTAAAACCGTTTTATAATTTTTAGGTGACCAGGTGCACACGGGTCTTTTGGGTGACCAGGTGCACACGGGTCTTTTGGGTGACCAGGTGCACATGGGATTAATAGCAATCTGCATCCATCGCAATTTCTTAAAGTGCCCATAAAGCACCAAGGACGGCCCCGACCGAGACAGGGCCGTAGTGGGGCACTCCCCTAGCGGGCTATATCAATAGAATGACGGGTAAAAATATTTAAAACCGTTTTATAATTTTTAGGTGACCAGGTGCACACGGGTCTTTTGGGTGACCAGGTGCACACGGGTCTTTTGGGTGACCAGGTGCACATGGGATTAATAGCAATCTGCATCCATCGCAATTTCTTAAAGTGCCCATAAAGCACCAAGGACGGCCCCGACCGAGACAGGGCCGTAGTGGGGCACTCCCCTAGCGGGCTATATCAATAGAATGACGGGTAAAAATATTTAAAACCGTTTTATAATTTTTAGGTGACCAGGTGCACACGGGTCTTTTGGGTGACCAGGTGCACACGGGTCTTTTGGGTGACCAGGTGCACATGGGATTAATAGCAATCTGCATCCATCGCAATTTCTTAAAGTGCCCATAAAGCACCAAGGACGGCCCCGACCGAGACAGGGCCGTAGTGGGGCACTCCCCTAGCGGGCTATATCAATAGAATGACGGGTAAAAATATTTAAAACCGTTTTATAATTTTTAGGTGACCAGGTGCACACGGGTCTTTTGGGTGACCAGGTGCACACGGGTCTTTTGGGTGACCAGGTGCACATGGGATTAATAGCAATCTGCATCCATCGCAATTTCTTAAAGTGCCCATAAAGCACCAAGGACGGCCCCGACCGAGACAGGGCCGTAGTGGGGCACTCCCCTAGCGGGCTATATCAATAGAATGACGGGTAAAAATATTTAAAACCGTTTTATAATTTTTAGGTGACCAGGTGCACACGGGTCTTTTGGGTGACCAGGTGCACACGGGTCTTTTGGGTGACCAGGTGCACATGGGATTAATAGCAATCTGCATCCATCGCAATTTCTTAAAGTGCCCATAAAGCACCAAGGACGGCCCCGACCGAGACAGGGCCGTAGTGGGGCACTCCCCTAGCGGGCTATATCAATAGAATGACGGGTAAAAATATTTAAAACCGTTTTATAATTTTTAGGTGACCAGGTGCACACGGGTCTTTTGGGTGACCAGGTGCACACGGGTCTTTTGGGTGACCAGGTGCACACGGGTCTTTTGGGTGACCAGGTGCACACGGGTCTTTTGGGTGACCAGGTGCACACGGGTCTTTTGGGTGACCAGGTGCACACGGGTCTTTTGGGTGACCAGGTGCACACGGGTCTTTTGGGTGACCAGGTGCACACGGGTCTTTTGGGTGACCAGGTGCACACGGGTCTTTTGGGTGACCAGGTGCACGCCGGCCTTTGGGTGACCAGGTGCACACGGTCCTTTTGGGTGACCAGGTGCACGCCGGCCTTTGGGTGACCAGGTGCACGCCGGCCTTTGGGTGACCAGGTGCACACGGGTCTTTTGGGTGACCAGGTGCACACGGGTCTTTTGGGTGACCAGGTGCACGCCGGCCTTTGGGTGACCAGGTGCACACGGTCCTTTTGGGTGACCAGGTGCACGCCGGCCTTTGGGTGACCAGGTGCACGCCGGCCTTTGGGTGACCAGGTGCACACGGTCCTTTTGGGTGACCAGGTGCACGCCGGCCTTTGGGTGACCAGGTGCACGCCGGCCTTTGGGTGACCAGGTGCACATGGTCCTTTGGGTGACCAGGTGCACATGGTCCTTTGGGTGACCAGGTGCACATGGTCCTTTTGGGTGACCAGGTGCACATGGTCCTTTGGGTGACCAGGTGCACGCCGGCCTTTGGGTGACCAGGTGCACATGGTCCTTTGGGTGACCAGGTGCACGCCGGCCTTTGGGTGACCAGGTGCACACGGGTCTTTTGGGTGACCAGGTGCACGCCGGCCTTTGGGTGACCAGGTGCACATGGTCCTTTTGGGTGACCAGGTGCACGCCGGCCTTTGGGTGACCAGGTGCACGCCGGTCCTTTTGGGTGACCAGGTGCACAAGTTCCATTTGGGTGACCAGGTGCACGCGGTTCATAACAGCGCGGTTATCTGCTTTAATGTCCGAGGAGGGGTGCTTAAGTGTGGGTGCCCTGGTTCACCTGGTATGCGAGGTTGTGGAGGTGGGGGGGGTCCCCTGCTGGTATCATCCCCGAAATAGAGGGGTGATACCCGGGTGGTGAGTAAGGGCCTACAAGCCTGGAGGTCAATAGCTCCAGGGGGTAAGCTCTACTGTCATGTCCGTAAATAGAGTGGTGTTACCCGGGTTTTGAACCATATTTAAATTTTTGGGTTACCAGATGCACGTTTTCAATCACCAGTTGCACGGAGGATTAATAGCAATCTGCATCCATCGCAATTTCTTAAAGTGTCCATAAAGCACCAAGGACGGCCCCGACCGAGACAGGGCCGTAGTGGGGCACTCCCCTAGCGGGCTATATCAATAGAATGACCGGTAAAATGATTTAAAACAGTTTTATAATTTTTGGGTTACCAGATGCACGTTTTCAATCACCAGTTGCACGGAGGATTAATAGCAATCTGCATCCATCGCAATTTCTTAAAGTGTCCATAAAGCACCAAGGACGGCCCCGACCGAGACAGGGCCGTAGTGGGGCACTCCCCTAGCGGGCTATATCAATAGAATGACCGGTAAAATGATTTAAAACAGTTTTATAATTTTTGGGTTACCAGATGCACGTTTTCAATCACCAGTTGCACGGAGGATTAATAGCAATCTGCATCCATCGCAATTTCTTAAAGTGTCCATAAAGCACCAAGGACGGCCCCGACCGAGACAGGGCCGTAGTGGGGCACTCCCCTAGCGGGCTATATCAATAGAATGACCGGTAAAATGATTTAAAACAGTTTTATAATTTTTGGGTTACCAGATGCACGTTTTCAATCACCAGTTGCACGGAGGATTAATAGCAATCTGCATCCATCGCAATTTCTTAAAGTGTCCATAAAGCACCCAAGGACGGCCCCGACCGAGACAGGGCCGTAGTGGGGCACTCCCCTAGCGGGCTATATCAATAGAATGACCGGTAAAATGATTTAAAACAGTTTTATAATTTTTGGGTTACCAGATGCACGTTTTCAATCACCAGTTGCACGGAGGATTAATAGCAATCTGCATCCATCGCAATTTCTTAAAGTGTCCATAAAGCACCCAAGGACGGCCCCGACCGAGACAGGGCCGTAGTGGGGCACTCCCCTAGCGGGCTATATCAA
>NW_028322086.1:17500-27500 GCF_057628025.1 Oncorhynchus mykiss
TCGTGAGTAAAGAGACAGCGAGGTGAGGTCAAATTCTCCTTCCCCGTCCAATTAGTCCCATATTGGGCCACAGCTGGGGCTCATTGAGCCCTTGTTAGGGTTAGTTTGTTTGGTGGATCAAACAAAGAGACACGGAGGAAGGCCGGAGAGAGAAGCCATGAGCAGCAGACCAAGACGCGACTGTGGACTTTGTTGTAAACAGAATATTGTGCGGCTAGACCGACATTTAAAGGCTGTACATGGACTTAAGTTTGGTACTATGGAGTGGACGAACGCTATGCAATTTAGCCGGTTTTCGAGTGAGAGACAGCAGCCCGAATCGGGGCAGTATATGCAGCCTGACAACGGTGTTGAACCGCGGCCGGAGGACCCTGTGATTTTGGAGTGTTTTGAAAGTGAGTTGTCCGTGGAGCAGCAGCCTGTGGACGAGGGTGATCAGACGGCAGGTGCGTCGGCGGCGGCGGTGCAGCCAGTCAGTCAGGTCGGTAGTGAACTGTGCTCGGATCCGAGGGAGCAAGGCTGTGACGTGGCGACTTCCACGGAGAGCGAGAGTGATGAGGACGGCGGCGGCGTACCGTCCCGAATGGAGGTTTGGAGTAATGTAATTTTGACTGAATATGAACAATATATTACGGGTAGACAACCTTCAGTTAAACGAATTGACAATAGTCGCACCAGTATATCCCGAGTACGGGAATTCCTCCGCATTATGTCAGAGGGCAAGGCCGATGAAGGACTGTGTTTTCTGGATAACTACAGACGTGTGTATGAGTGGTATGGTCAATGTGATGACCGTGGTTTGGCACCATCCACGTTAAAAATGTACCGGGCCGATATTCGAGGTTTCCTGAATTATCTCATTCAGTTCCGGCCAAATGGTATGCAAGCTAAGGTCGTTGGAATTCGAAAGATGTTACTCTGCTTGGCGAAGATGGACAGGGACTCACGGCAGAGCCAGGCAACTCATAGGGCAAAATTCCGCCAACGCTGCAGGGACGAGGTGCTCAGCGCTGCGGATTTAAAACGCTTTGTTGAGCTAAGCAATCAAGCCATTCCTTCAGTTCTCAGTAGGCTGGAGGTCCGTGCCACCTGCTCTGACAGGCGTAGGTTTGCAGCTCTCATGTCCAGCCGGTTGGCCATATTTAATGGCACTCGACGATCCCCAGTCACCATGTTTAGTGAGAGTGATTTCAATGAAGTAACCCCGGAAGGTGGGGGTTATCAGATGTGTGTAGCTAGCCACAAAACAAACTATAGCTTTGGGGAGTGCAGAATTGTTCTATGTCAGGAGGAATACACTTGGCTTAAACGATTCCATCAAATCAGGCCTCATCTGAGTGGAATGACCTCAGAAATAGAACTCTTCTTTTTCACATCCTGCGGTCAACCTTACGGTAATCTGTGTGAGTATGTGGGGCAAATCTTTGCAGAGTTTGGTATTGGAAGTAAAGTGACCTTCGGTACAATTCGACGCAGTGTTGCCACATTGAACTTTAACCAAGGCTTGGATACAGACCGAGGAACTGTGGCTGACCATATGTGTCACTCTCTGGAAACGCAGGCACGCCACTACCGGTACCACAATTTGCCCAAAAATGCCAGCCGGGCCCGGGCACTGATTGAGGGACAAATCAATAAATGATTAACTGATTAATTAAAGCATATTTGTTTGAAATTCACCCTTGTATTTGTGTCATTTATGCATTAAAATGATTAAAAATGTGTTTCAAAATACATTTACCTGGACTCCCAATATGAAGCCCCAGTACTTTAAAAAATTCACTGGAGTGCGCCAAAGCTACAATATATATGGAGGATTCTAAAATCCATTTACCTTTGGCGCCCTCCGGTGAATTTTCCCCAGTAGTGGGGCTCCATAGTGGGATTTAATATTAGAATGACCGGTAAAAGTATTTAAAACAGTTTTATAATTTTTGGGTGACCAGGTGCACACGGGTCTTTTGGGTGACCAGGTGCACACGGGTCTTTTGGGTGACCAGGTGCACACGGGTCTTTTGGGTGACCAGGTGCACACGGGTCTTTTGGGTGACCAGGTGCACATGGGATTAATAGCAATCTGCATCCATCGCAATTTCTTAAAGTGCCCATAAAGCACCAAGGACGGCCCCGACCGAGACAGGGCCGTAGTGGGGCACTCCCCTAGCGGGCTATATCAATAGAATGACGGGTAAAAATATTTAAAACCGTTTTATAATTTTTAGGTGACCAGGTGCACACGGGTCTTTTGGGTGACCAGGTGCACACGGGTCTTTTGGGTGACCAGGTGCACATGGGATTAATAGCAATCTGCATCCATCGCAATTTCTTAAAGTGCCCATAAAGCACCAAGGACGGCCCCGACCGAGACAGGGCCGTAGTGGGGCACTCCCCTAGCGGGCTATATCAATAGAATGACGGGTAAAAATATTTAAAACCGTTTTATAATTTTTAGGTGACCAGGTGCACACGGGTCTTTTGGGTGACCAGGTGCACACGGGTCTTTTGGGTGACCAGGTGCACATGGGATTAATAGCAATCTGCATCCATCGCAATTTCTTAAAGTGCCCATAAAGCACCAAGGACGGCCCCGACCGAGACAGGGCCGTAGTGGGGCACTCCCCTAGCGGGCTATATCAATAGAATGACGGGTAAAAATATTTAAAACCGTTTTATAATTTTTAGGTGACCAGGTGCACACGGGTCTTTTGGGTGACCAGGTGCACACGGGTCTTTTGGGTGACCAGGTGCACATGGGATTAATAGCAATCTGCATCCATCGCAATTTCTTAAAGTGCCCATAAAGCACCAAGGACGGCCCCGACCGAGACAGGGCCGTAGTGGGGCACTCCCCTAGCGGGCTATATCAATAGAATGACGGGTAAAAATATTTAAAACCGTTTTATAATTTTTAGGTGACCAGGTGCACACGGGTCTTTTGGGTGACCAGGTGCACACGGGTCTTTTGGGTGACCAGGTGCACATGGGATTAATAGCAATCTGCATCCATCGCAATTTCTTAAAGTGCCCATAAAGCACCAAGGACGGCCCCGACCGAGACAGGGCCGTAGTGGGGCACTCCCCTAGCGGGCTATATCAATAGAATGACGGGTAAAAATATTTAAAACCGTTTTATAATTTTTAGGTGACCAGGTGCACACGGGTCTTTTGGGTGACCAGGTGCACACGGGTCTTTTGGGTGACCAGGTGCACATGGGATTAATAGCAATCTGCATCCATCGCAATTTCTTAAAGTGCCCATAAAGCACCAAGGACGGCCCCGACCGAGACAGGGCCGTAGTGGGGCACTCCCCTAGCGGGCTATATCAATAGAATGACGGGTAAAAATATTTAAAACCGTTTTATAATTTTTAGGTGACCAGGTGCACACGGGTCTTTTGGGTGACCAGGTGCACACGGGTCTTTTGGGTGACCAGGTGCACATGGGATTAATAGCAATCTGCATCCATCGCAATTTCTTAAAGTGCCCATAAAGCACCAAGGACGGCCCCGACCGAGACAGGGCCGTAGTGGGGCACTCCCCTAGCGGGCTATATCAATAGAATGACGGGTAAAAATATTTAAAACCGTTTTATAATTTTTAGGTGACCAGGTGCACACGGGTCTTTTGGGTGACCAGGTGCACACGGGTCTTTTGGGTGACCAGGTGCACATGGGATTAATAGCAATCTGCATCCATCGCAATTTCTTAAAGTGCCCATAAAGCACCAAGGACGGCCCCGACCGAGACAGGGCCGTAGTGGGGCACTCCCCTAGCGGGCTATATCAATAGAATGACGGGTAAAAATATTTAAAACCGTTTTATAATTTTTAGGTGACCAGGTGCACACGGGTCTTTTGGGTGACCAGGTGCACACGGGTCTTTTGGGTGACCAGGTGCACATGGGATTAATAGCAATCTGCATCCATCGCAATTTCTTAAAGTGCCCATAAAGCACCAAGGACGGCCCCGACCGAGACAGGGCCGTAGTGGGGCACTCCCCTAGCGGGCTATATCAATAGAATGACGGGTAAAAATATTTAAAACCGTTTTATAATTTTTAGGTGACCAGGTGCACACGGGTCTTTTGGGTGACCAGGTGCACACGGGTCTTTTGGGTGACCAGGTGCACATGGGATTAATAGCAATCTGCATCCATCGCAATTTCTTAAAGTGCCCATAAAGCACCAAGGACGGCCCCGACCGAGACAGGGCCGTAGTGGGGCACTCCCCTAGCGGGCTATATCAATAGAATGACGGGTAAAAATATTTAAAACCGTTTTATAATTTTTAGGTGACCAGGTGCACACGGGTCTTTTGGGTGACCAGGTGCACACGGGTCTTTTGGGTGACCAGGTGCACATGGGATTAATAGCAATCTGCATCCATCGCAATTTCTTAAAGTGCCCATAAAGCACCAAGGACGGCCCCGACCGAGACAGGGCCGTAGTGGGGCACTCCCCTAGCGGGCTATATCAATAGAATGACGGGTAAAAATATTTAAAACCGTTTTATAATTTTTAGGTGACCAGGTGCACACGGGTCTTTTGGGTGACCAGGTGCACACGGGTCTTTTGGGTGACCAGGTGCACATGGGATTAATAGCAATCTGCATCCATCGCAATTTCTTAAAGTGCCCATAAAGCACCAAGGACGGCCCCGACCGAGACAGGGCCGTAGTGGGGCACTCCCCTAGCGGGCTATATCAATAGAATGACGGGTAAAAATATTTAAAACCGTTTTATAATTTTTAGGTGACCAGGTGCACACGGGTCTTTTGGGTGACCAGGTGCACACGGGTCTTTTGGGTGACCAGGTGCACATGGGATTAATAGCAATCTGCATCCATCGCAATTTCTTAAAGTGCCCATAAAGCACCAAGGACGGCCCCGACCGAGACAGGGCCGTAGTGGGGCACTCCCCTAGCGGGCTATATCAATAGAATGACGGGTAAAAATATTTAAAACCGTTTTATAATTTTTAGGTGACCAGGTGCACACGGGTCTTTTGGGTGACCAGGTGCACACGGGTCTTTTGGGTGACCAGGTGCACATGGGATTAATAGCAATCTGCATCCATCGCAATTTCTTAAAGTGCCCATAAAGCACCAAGGACGGCCCCGACCGAGACAGGGCCGTAGTGGGGCACTCCCCTAGCGGGCTATATCAATAGAATGACGGGTAAAAATATTTAAAACCGTTTTATAATTTTTAGGTGACCAGGTGCACACGGGTCTTTTGGGTGACCAGGTGCACACGGGTCTTTTGGGTGACCAGGTGCACATGGGATTAATAGCAATCTGCATCCATCGCAATTTCTTAAAGTGCCCATAAAGCACCAAGGACGGCCCCGACCGAGACAGGGCCGTAGTGGGGCACTCCCCTAGCGGGCTATATCAATAGAATGACGGGTAAAAATATTTAAAACCGTTTTATAATTTTTAGGTGACCAGGTGCACACGGGTCTTTTGGGTGACCAGGTGCACACGGGTCTTTTGGGTGACCAGGTGCACATGGGATTAATAGCAATCTGCATCCATCGCAATTTCTTAAAGTGCCCATAAAGCACCAAGGACGGCCCCGACCGAGACAGGGCCGTAGTGGGGCACTCCCCTAGCGGGCTATATCAATAGAATGACGGGTAAAAATATTTAAAACCGTTTTATAATTTTTAGGTGACCAGGTGCACACGGGTCTTTTGGGTGACCAGGTGCACACGGGTCTTTTGGGTGACCAGGTGCACATGGGATTAATAGCAATCTGCATCCATCGCAATTTCTTAAAGTGCCCATAAAGCACCAAGGACGGCCCCGACCGAGACAGGGCCGTAGTGGGGCACTCCCCTAGCGGGCTATATCAATAGAATGACGGGTAAAAATATTTAAAACCGTTTTATAATTTTTAGGTGACCAGGTGCACACGGGTCTTTTGGGTGACCAGGTGCACACGGGTCTTTTGGGTGACCAGGTGCACATGGGATTAATAGCAATCTGCATCCATCGCAATTTCTTAAAGTGCCCATAAAGCACCAAGGACGGCCCCGACCGAGACAGGGCCGTAGTGGGGCACTCCCCTAGCGGGCTATATCAATAGAATGACGGGTAAAAATATTTAAAACCGTTTTATAATTTTTAGGTGACCAGGTGCACACGGGTCTTTTGGGTGACCAGGTGCACACGGGTCTTTTGGGTGACCAGGTGCACACGGGTCTTTTGGGTGACCAGGTGCACACGGGTCTTTTGGGTGACCAGGTGCACACGGGTCTTTTGGGTGACCAGGTGCACACGGGTCTTTTGGGTGACCAGGTGCACACGGGTCTTTTGGGTGACCAGGTGCACACGGGTCTTTTGGGTGACCAGGTGCACACGGGTCTTTTGGGTGACCAGGTGCACGCCGGCCTTTGGGTGACCAGGTGCACACGGTCCTTTTGGGTGACCAGGTGCACGCCGGCCTTTGGGTGACCAGGTGCACGCCGGCCTTTGGGTGACCAGGTGCACACGGGTCTTTTGGGTGACCAGGTGCACACGGGTCTTTTGGGTGACCAGGTGCACGCCGGCCTTTGGGTGACCAGGTGCACACGGTCCTTTTGGGTGACCAGGTGCACGCCGGCCTTTGGGTGACCAGGTGCACGCCGGCCTTTGGGTGACCAGGTGCACACGGTCCTTTTGGGTGACCAGGTGCACGCCGGCCTTTGGGTGACCAGGTGCACGCCGGCCTTTGGGTGACCAGGTGCACATGGTCCTTTGGGTGACCAGGTGCACATGGTCCTTTGGGTGACCAGGTGCACATGGTCCTTTTGGGTGACCAGGTGCACATGGTCCTTTGGGTGACCAGGTGCACGCCGGCCTTTGGGTGACCAGGTGCACATGGTCCTTTGGGTGACCAGGTGCACGCCGGCCTTTGGGTGACCAGGTGCACACGGGTCTTTTGGGTGACCAGGTGCACGCCGGCCTTTGGGTGACCAGGTGCACATGGTCCTTTTGGGTGACCAGGTGCACGCCGGCCTTTGGGTGACCAGGTGCACGCCGGTCCTTTTGGGTGACCAGGTGCACAAGTTCCATTTGGGTGACCAGGTGCACGCGGTTCATAACAGCGCGGTTATCTGCTTTAATGTCCGAGGAGGGGTGCTTAAGTGTGGGTGCCCTGGTTCACCTGGTATGCGAGGTTGTGGAGGTGGGGGGGGTCCCCTGCTGGTATCATCCCCGAAATAGAGGGGTGATACCCGGGTGGTGAGTAAGGGCCTACAAGCCTGGAGGTCAATAGCTCCAGGGGGTAAGCTCTACTGTCATGTCCGTAAATAGAGTGGTGTTACCCGGGTTTTGAACCATATTTAAATTTTTGGGTTACCAGATGCACGTTTTCAATCACCAGTTGCACGGAGGATTAATAGCAATCTGCATCCATCGCAATTTCTTAAAGTGTCCATAAAGCACCAAGGACGGCCCCGACCGAGACAGGGCCGTAGTGGGGCACTCCCCTAGCGGGCTATATCAATAGAATGACCGGTAAAATGATTTAAAACAGTTTTATAATTTTTGGGTTACCAGATGCACGTTTTCAATCACCAGTTGCACGGAGGATTAATAGCAATCTGCATCCATCGCAATTTCTTAAAGTGTCCATAAAGCACCAAGGACGGCCCCGACCGAGACAGGGCC
This sequence comes from Oncorhynchus mykiss, assembly GCF_057628025.1. Lineage (NCBI taxonomy): Eukaryota > Metazoa > Chordata > Actinopteri > Salmoniformes > Salmonidae > Oncorhynchus > Oncorhynchus mykiss. The sequence goes on from NW_028322086.1 coordinate 25,156, forward strand.
GTAGTGGGGCACTCCCCTAGCGGGCTATATCAATAGAATGACCGGTAAAATGATTTAAAACAGTTTTATAATTTTTGGGTTACCAGATGCACGTTTTCAATCACCAGTTGCACGGAGGATTAATAGCAATCTGCATCCATCGCAATTTCTTAAAGTGTCCATAAAGCACCAAGGACGGCCCCGACCGAGACAGGGCCGTAGTGGGGCACTCCCCTAGCGGGCTATATCAATAGAATGACCGGTAAAATGATTTAAAACAGTTTTATAATTTTTGGGTTACCAGATGCACGTTTTCAATCACCAGTTGCACGGAGGATTAATAGCAATCTGCATCCATCGCAATTTCTTAAAGTGTCCATAAAGCACCCAAGGACGGCCCCGACCGAGACAGGGCCGTAGTGGGGCACTCCCCTAGCGGGCTATATCAATAGAATGACCGGTAAAATGATTTAAAACAGTTTTATAATTTTTGGGTTACCAGATGCACGTTTTCAATCACCAGTTGCACGGAGGATTAATAGCAATCTGCATCCATCGCAATTTCTTAAAGTGTCCATAAAGCACCCAAGGACGGCCCCGACCGAGACAGGGCCGTAGTGGGGCACTCCCCTAGCGGGCTATATCAATAGAATGACCGGTAAAATGATTTAAAACAGTTTTATAATTTTTGGGTTACCAGATGCACGTTTTCAATCACCAGTTGCACGGAGGATTAATAGCAATCTGCATCCATCGCAATTTCTTAAAGTGTCCATAAAGCACCCAAGGACGGCCCCGACCGAGACAGGGCCGTAGTGGGGCACTCCCCTAGCGGGCTATATCAATAGAATGACCGGTAAAATGATTTAAAACAGTTTTATAATTTTTGGGTTACCAGATGCACGTTTTCAATCACCAGTTGCACGGAGGATTAATAGCAATCTGCATCCATCGTGATTTCTTAAAGTGTGTAAAAAGCACCCAAGGACGGCCCTGACAGAGAGAGGGCCGTAGTGGGGCACTCCCCTAGCGGGCTATATCAATAGAATGACGGGTAAAAGTATTTAAAACCGTTTTATAATTTTTGGGTTACCAGATGCACGTTTTCAATCACCAGGTGCACGGAGGAAAATGAGCATTTGCATCCATAGTCATGTTTTAAACCGTCCATAAAGCACTCTTGGCCGGCCCCGGCAGAGAGAGAAAAAGAGGGGAAAAGTGTTGAAAAAAAAAAAAAATCCTACCTTCCATAAATAATTGGGACCGGCCCCCATTGCTAAAGGTCCGTAGTAGGGTGCGCCATAACCGGACATGAATATATGGAACACCGCTAACCGCATAGAGAACCGTGTTTTGGGTGACCAGGTGCACGTTTTCAATCACCAGTTGCACGGAGAGAGAAAAAAGTAATCATACCTTCCATAAATAATTGGGACCGGCCCCCATTGAAAAGGTCCGTAGTAGGGTGCGCCATAACCGGACATGAATATATGGAACACCGCTAACCGCATAGAGAACCGTGTTTTGGGTGACCAGGTGCACGTTTTCAATCACCAGTTGCACGGAGAGAGAAAAAAGTAATCATACCTTCCATAAATAATTGGGACCGGCCCCCATTGAAAAGGTCCGTAGTAGGGTGCGCCATAACCGGACATGAATATATGGAACACCGCTAACCGCATAGAGAACCGTGTTTTGGGTGACCAGGTGCACGTTTTCAATCACCAGTTGCACGGAGAGAGAAAAAAGTAATCATACCTTCCATAAATAATTCAGGCCGGCCCCCATTGCTAAAGGTCCGTAGTAGGGTGCATCATTATCGGACATGTATATCTGTAACACCGCTAACCGCATAGAGAACCGTGTTTTGGGTGACCAGGTGCACGTTTTCAATCACCAGTTGCACGTTTTCAATCACCAGGTGCACGGCTGTGAAAAGTGGGACTCTGTCATTTTTTCGACCAATTTCTGTAATTTTCAAAAAATGATTAAAAATACTTCCCGAAGGGCTAGAGGTCCCAAATTTCGTCTCATACCCTCTCTCGTGATGGGCAACAATTACATAATGTAAAAAAAAATTCGCATGAACAGGAACCTATGCATCCTGTGACATTCACTTTTTTCCCAAAACTTGAAACACGATTTCCTATTAAAATGTTTTATACAAAAACGTTTTTAATTGAATGTAAATGCTCGTCTATTTATGCACTTTCGTGCAAAAAAAACCCCATCCAGATCGGATGTGTACTTTTTGATTTATCACGTTTTTGTTGAATTTGACCCCCGATGGTGGGGCGCACAGAAACCCTGTGAGGTTCAGGGCTTCATCGATATTTGGCCTGTTTTGGATTACACACTCAGTGGCG
>NW_028322086.1:30000-34675 GCF_057628025.1 Oncorhynchus mykiss
CACGTTTTGGTGTACCGGAATATAGCCCAAAATGGCGGCCAACAAAGGTCAAATAAGGCCTTGAGGCCAGATAGAGGCATGTAACCCGGGTAGGGGTGTTTGGCCTTTAGGCCTGTATGTCCCTTCATCCCATGAGAGAGAGTCCTGACCTTTATGCCTATCTGTGTCCTCTCATGCCCAGAAAAAGGCATGCAAACCGGTTAGGTCATATAAGGCCTTGAGGCCTGTTTGTGTCCTCTGATGCCCAAATAGAGGCATGTAACCCGGGTAGGGGTGTTTGGCCTTTAGGCCTGTATGTCCCTTCATCCCATGAGAGAGAGTCCTGACCTTTATGCCTATCTGTGTCCTCTCATGCCCAGAAAAAGGCATGCAAACCGGTTAGGTCATATAAGGCCTTGAGGCCTGTTTGTGTCCTCTGATGCCCAGATAGAGGCATGTGACCCGGGCAGGGCTGTTTGGCCTTTAGGCCTGTTTGTGTCCTCTGATGCCCAGATAGAGGCATGTAACCCGGGCAGGGCTGTTTGGCCTTTAGGCCTGTTTGTGTCCTCTGATGCCCAGATAAAGACATGTAATCCGGCTAGGCATATGTAAGTACCAGGCCAGGGCAGTGGCTTTTGTCCCAGGCCAGGCCAGTGGCTTTGTGGCCTATGTGCCTATGGGCCTTTTCTGGGTTAGCAGGCCCCTGTGGGGGAAAAAAAAAAAATGATTACCCAGGCCTGGCATGAACACTTGACCCGGTGATTGTGAGTCAAGCGCCCTAACCATTAAGCCATACAGCCTTTCGTGAGTAAAGAGACAGCGAGGTGAGGTCAAATTCTCCTTCCCCGTCCAATTAGTCCCATATTGGGCCACAGCTGGGGCTCATTGAGCCCTTGTTAGGGTTAGTTTGTTTGGTGGATCAAACAAAGAGACACGGAGGAAGGCCGGAGAGAGAAGCCATGAGCAGCAGACCAAGACGCGACTGTGGACTTTGTTGTAAACAGAATATTGTGCGGCTAGACCGACATTTAAAGGCTGTACATGGACTTAAGTTTGGTACTATGGAGTGGACGAACGCTATGCAATTTAGCCGGTTTTCGAGTGAGAGACAGCAGCCCGAATCGGGGCAGTATATGCAGCCTGACAACGGTGTTGAACCGCGGCCGGAGGACCCTGTGATTTTGGAGTGTTTTGAAAGTGAGTTGTCCGTGGAGCAGCAGCCTGTGGACGAGGGTGATCAGACGGCAGGTGCGTCGGCGGCGGCGGTGCAGCCAGTCAGTCAGGTCGGTAGTGAACTGTGCTCGGATCCGAGGGAGCAAGGCTGTGACGTGGCGACTTCCACGGAGAGCGAGAGTGATGAGGACGGCGGCGGCGTACCGTCCCGAATGGAGGTTTGGAGTAATGTAATTTTGACTGAATATGAACAATATATTACGGGTAGACAACCTTCAGTTAAACGAATTGACAATAGTCGCACCAGTATATCCCGAGTACGGGAATTCCTCCGCATTATGTCAGAGGGCAAGGCCGATGAAGGACTGTGTTTTCTGGATAACTACAGACGTGTGTATGAGTGGTATGGTCAATGTGATGACCGTGGTTTGGCACCATCCACGTTAAAAATGTACCGGGCCGATATTCGAGGTTTCCTGAATTATCTCATTCAGTTCCGGCCAAATGGTATGCAAGCTAAGGTCGTTGGAATTCGAAAGATGTTACTCTGCTTGGCGAAGATGGACAGGGACTCACGGCAGAGCCAGGCAACTCATAGGGCAAAATTCCGCCAACGCTGCAGGGACGAGGTGCTCAGCGCTGCGGATTTAAAACGCTTTGTTGAGCTAAGCAATCAAGCCATTCCTTCAGTTCTCAGTAGGCTGGAGGTCCGTGCCACCTGCTCTGACAGGCGTAGGTTTGCAGCTCTCATGTCCAGCCGGTTGGCCATATTTAATGGCACTCGACGATCCCCAGTCACCATGTTTAGTGAGAGTGATTTCAATGAAGTAACCCCGGAAGGTGGGGGTTATCAGATGTGTGTAGCTAGCCACAAAACAAACTATAGCTTTGGGGAGTGCAGAATTGTTCTATGTCAGGAGGAATACACTTGGCTTAAACGATTCCATCAAATCAGGCCTCATCTGAGTGGAATGACCTCAGAAATAGAACTCTTCTTTTTCACATCCTGCGGTCAACCTTACGGTAATCTGTGTGAGTATGTGGGGCAAATCTTTGCAGAGTTTGGTATTGGAAGTAAAGTGACCTTCGGTACAATTCGACGCAGTGTTGCCACATTGAACTTTAACCAAGGCTTGGATACAGACCGAGGAACTGTGGCTGACCATATGTGTCACTCTCTGGAAACGCAGGCACGCCACTACCGGTACCACAATTTGCCCAAAAATGCCAGCCGGGCCCGGGCACTGATTGAGGGACAAATCAATAAATGATTAACTGATTAATTAAAGCATATTTGTTTGAAATTCACCCTTGTATTTGTGTCATTTATGCATTAAAATGATTAAAAATGTGTTTCAAAATACATTTACCTGGACTCCCAATATGAAGCCCCAGTACTTTAAAAAATTCACTGGAGTGCGCCAAAGCTACAATATATATGGAGGATTCTAAAATCCATTTACCTTTGGCGCCCTCCGGTGAATTTTCCCCAGTAGTGGGGCTCCATAGTGGGATTTAATATTAGAATGACCGGTAAAAGTATTTAAAACAGTTTTATAATTTTTGGGTGACCAGGTGCACACGGGTCTTTTGGGTGACCAGGTGCACACGGGTCTTTTGGGTGACCAGGTGCACACGGGTCTTTTGGGTGACCAGGTGCACACGGGTCTTTTGGGTGACCAGGTGCACATGGGATTAATAGCAATCTGCATCCATCGCAATTTCTTAAAGTGCCCATAAAGCACCAAGGACGGCCCCGACCGAGACAGGGCCGTAGTGGGGCACTCCCCTAGCGGGCTATATCAATAGAATGACGGGTAAAAATATTTAAAACCGTTTTATAATTTTTAGGTGACCAGGTGCACACGGGTCTTTTGGGTGACCAGGTGCACACGGGTCTTTTGGGTGACCAGGTGCACATGGGATTAATAGCAATCTGCATCCATCGCAATTTCTTAAAGTGCCCATAAAGCACCAAGGACGGCCCCGACCGAGACAGGGCCGTAGTGGGGCACTCCCCTAGCGGGCTATATCAATAGAATGACGGGTAAAAATATTTAAAACCGTTTTATAATTTTTAGGTGACCAGGTGCACACGGGTCTTTTGGGTGACCAGGTGCACACGGGTCTTTTGGGTGACCAGGTGCACATGGGATTAATAGCAATCTGCATCCATCGCAATTTCTTAAAGTGCCCATAAAGCACCAAGGACGGCCCCGACCGAGACAGGGCCGTAGTGGGGCACTCCCCTAGCGGGCTATATCAATAGAATGACGGGTAAAAATATTTAAAACCGTTTTATAATTTTTAGGTGACCAGGTGCACACGGGTCTTTTGGGTGACCAGGTGCACACGGGTCTTTTGGGTGACCAGGTGCACATGGGATTAATAGCAATCTGCATCCATCGCAATTTCTTAAAGTGCCCATAAAGCACCAAGGACGGCCCCGACCGAGACAGGGCCGTAGTGGGGCACTCCCCTAGCGGGCTATATCAATAGAATGACGGGTAAAAATATTTAAAACCGTTTTATAATTTTTAGGTGACCAGGTGCACACGGGTCTTTTGGGTGACCAGGTGCACACGGGTCTTTTGGGTGACCAGGTGCACATGGGATTAATAGCAATCTGCATCCATCGCAATTTCTTAAAGTGCCCATAAAGCACCAAGGACGGCCCCGACCGAGACAGGGCCGTAGTGGGGCACTCCCCTAGCGGGCTATATCAATAGAATGACGGGTAAAAATATTTAAAACCGTTTTATAATTTTTAGGTGACCAGGTGCACACGGGTCTTTTGGGTGACCAGGTGCACACGGGTCTTTTGGGTGACCAGGTGCACATGGGATTAATAGCAATCTGCATCCATCGCAATTTCTTAAAGTGCCCATAAAGCACCAAGGACGGCCCCGACCGAGACAGGGCCGTAGTGGGGCACTCCCCTAGCGGGCTATATCAATAGAATGACGGGTAAAAATATTTAAAACCGTTTTATAATTTTTAGGTGACCAGGTGCACACGGGTCTTTTGGGTGACCAGGTGCACACGGGTCTTTTGGGTGACCAGGTGCACATGGGATTAATAGCAATCTGCATCCATCGCAATTTCTTAAAGTGCCCATAAAGCACCAAGGACGGCCCCGACCGAGACAGGGCCGTAGTGGGGCACTCCCCTAGCGGGCTATATCAATAGAATGACGGGTAAAAATATTTAAAACCGTTTTATAATTTTTAGGTGACCAGGTGCACACGGGTCTTTTGGGTGACCAGGTGCACACGGGTCTTTTGGGTGACCAGGTGCACATGGGATTAATAGCAATCTGCATCCATCGCAATTTCTTAAAGTGCCCATAAAGCACCAAGGACGGCCCCGACCGAGACAGGGCCGTAGTGGGGCACTCCCCTAGCGGGCTATATCAATAGAATGACGGGTAAAAATATTTAAAACCGTTTTATAATTTTTAGGTGACCAGGTGCACACGGGTCTTTTGGGTGACCAGGTGCACACGGGTCTTTTGGGTGACCAG